>NW_019385046.1:0-86707 GCF_000671375.1 Centruroides sculpturatus
GGTTAACCGAGGCGTCGGTTAATCGGGGGTTGGATAATCGAGGCTCTACTGTATTAAGGGTCTGTTCGTCCCTCACAAATTGTTAAAAATAGAGAAATGACACACAATACAGTATTAAATAACCAAACAAATGAAAAAAGCATTGAAAACATACAAGCATAATGCGAGAGTAAGAGATGACTTGGACACCAACAGACTGCGTTTGTTGGACACACATCAAACTGAGTTTGTTTATACTGCACACACAGTATATTTTTTTACTGTGTGTGCAGTTCAAATTCTGAGGTGAAATTTTGTCAAATTTTGTGTTTTAAGTACAGGGTACCACTGTATTTTTGAGGTTTCTCATAACATAATAATTTTTCTGAAACACTTAACTATTATTTTGTAACCAACTTTGAGAAATTTCTAATTGAAGTGATTTTACAAATTTTCTGAAAATTTATGAATTAGATTTCACTCTTGCCACATTTCTATTGTAATTGAGACAACTATTTACATAAAACCTTTTTCTATACTAATATTATAAAGAGGTAATGTTTGTAAGTAAGTAAGTTTGGATGTAGTGGGTAATCTCCGAAACTACTCATTCGATTTCAAAAATTCTTTCACCAATATTTAGAATGGAACTTTAGGGTGGACATAGGCTGTATATTATTCCGTAAACATTCATATAAATTAAAACATATCATCTAGGGCTAAGGCTTTTATGTCCAACAGATGGTGCTACGAGTATGATGCACTAAGTTTGCTTTTATGTGAGGATGAACTAAAGCAGATCGTCTTCTATCTATCTATATAAATAAAAATGTAATGTTTGTTTGTTCCTACCGATTTCTTTGAAATTCTGACACAACGCTGCATTCAAATGTGCATGTGTTTTTATATAATACTAGCTGCAAGGACCTGCTTTGCTTGGTTTTTATTTGTTCATACATTTGTATGTAATATAGTTTTTTTTTTATATGTAAAAGACTGTTTTTCTAAGTAGTCTAGAATCTAGCTGCAAGGACCTGCTTCGCTGGGTTTTTATTTGTGGGCAAAAAGTAACGATAGTGAAGATTAAGATAATTACATTATAGCCAATCTTACCCATTTTCACAGAATGCAAGAATTAGGTCTCCCGTTTCCAGACGTTTCCAGATAATTTTTACATGAGCATAAAAATATGTTCGATTTCCCGCAAAAGCACAAAAAACAGCCTGTAAATCTTGCATGCTGCTTTATATTAACAATTCCTGGTTCCGATTCTATTTCTGAACGTCTGTTCACGTCCAGTCAAACAAACTATTTTCAACGTTTCTGGAACGTTTACGATCGTTCTATAATCGAACCAATATTCGAATTTCATGTTTGAATTTAATCTGTTCGAACAAAACATTCGAAATAGAAAGCCATTTTCAACCACTTTCAAGTCCATATCTCCCGTATCCTTATAGCTATCGAGACGCAACCCCCCTGGTGTACGAATGGAGACTTGGGGCTACTACCACATACAAACACCATTCACGTACGATGTGTGGTTTTGGCGGAAAAGTGAAATATAGGGACATACATGTGCATTTATATATATATAGATAGATACATGTTGAAATTTCCCTCACTGGGGGAAGATGGACAAGATTAAGGCTTACAGTAAAGAACTCTGCTTTTATTTATACTATTTCAAATGCGGTTTTTTGTGTTTTTGATTGTGTTTTAATAGGGTACGTCAAGAGAATGTACGCTAAGAAGGGATTTTTTGAAAAATCCCCCCCGGGGAAGTGTTATACATTTATAATAGATACATTTTGAGCCACAAAAACGCGTGGCGGGGTCTGCTAGTCTTTTAATAAACAAAACATGCAAACATTTTTCTAATTAAATAGTGAAACTAATCTAAGATTTATAGCCATTTTGATTATTGGTAATTAAAATAGTGTATAACAATCCTTTTTATATGATTTAACCCTCTCAGACCTGAATTTTTTCTAGGCATCAAAAACAATTTTATTGTGGTATTTTTGAAACCATGCCAGTAATCTTTGTAATTCAAACACAAATTATTTATTGTATTTATACAGACACTTGGCAAATAAACAGAATTAAATTTTATTCAGTTGAATAAAATTTAATTCTGTGATTTGCCAAGTGTCTGTATAAATACAATAAATAATTTGTGTTTGAATTACAANACTTTATGCAGCAGAAGGTATTGCTACTCTTAAAATGGGAGAAATAGAAAATATGGAGAAAAAAGAGAGGAAGATCCTTCGGAAAATTCTGGGGCCAAAAATAGATGAACATGGTAACTACGTGCTAAGGAGCAATAAAGAGCTTTATCAAAAAATCCCAAGACTCTCGGATACAATTCGGAGAAGGCGAGTAAGCTTCTTTGGGCATATAAAGAGAATGGGGGAAAATAGGCTAACGAAACAAATTTTTACGTATTTCAACAACCTAAAGAATAAGAATCAATGGATCAATGACACTCAAAAAGACATGGCAGAAATGGGCATATCGGAAGAAGATATCCAGAACAGGGAAAGGTTTAGAAACAAAATAAAGAACTTCAAGGGTTTTCAGGAAAAGGAAAGTAACAGACGTGGAAGACTCTTCACTCAGGAGCAAAGACAACAGCAGAGCGAGAGAATGAAGAGGTATTAGAAAAAAAGGAAGAAGAACAAAGGGAAGGGAAGAGGGAAAAGCAAGTCATAATTAGTTGTACGTGGTCCAAAGATGGCTGGAATCGACACAAGAAGAAAATGTTATTTTGATACAATGTCCATTGGAATGGACAAACAGATTCAACTGTATTCCAGTAGTATGAAAATTTTTAAAGCAGTTTCTTTTACTAAACATAAATGCACTTTGTATTTTTGACAATATATGTGAGTTTTTTTAGTGTATCCTGGCATTTTGAGGCTTCTTTCTCATCAAATTCTGCAAAATGATTCATTAGATTGCGAGCAATCTCTTGTGCAGGGTCGATTTCTGTTTTTAATTTCTTTGGCATTTGTTGTTCATTGCTTCTTGGTCTGCCATGTTTATTTTTATTTTCTGCACCTATTCTAACAAGTCCCTCACTAATTCTTAATTTAAAGTGGAGCAAATCCAATGGTTTCTTTTCTTTCAATCTTTCCATGCCCCTCATATACACCAACCAACTATTTACGCATGGTAAATCCACTGCATTGAAATAACATTCTTGGTGTCCATTTTTGAGATTTCAAAAATACCCTATACATACTAACTAACACATCTAATTGAAGGGTGTAGATGCAAAAGTCACACTCTCACCTTTTTAAGATTTTTGGAAAAATGCAAAAAAGTATTTATTGTTGACATACATGATATATTATAACAAATTTTTTTAATGATATCTTTGTTGGCATAGAAACCACTTGCACACAGCCTCAAACTCTTTGTAAAGGAGGGAAAACTGGGATATAACTTTAAAATATGGTCAGTGTGAGTTTTGCAACAAACTTATATGGAGAACCAAACCAACCAAAATAGTTAGTTATAAACCAAAATAGTTAACATAATATCAACAGAACTGGAGCAGACAATCTCATGATGGTGTGCACCAGGGGTTCTCTGATTGGTTGAATTAGAGAGAGTGAATTTTGCTGCAAAACAGCTGTTGGATAATATGACGTATGCTTCAAAACGTAATTTTCAACAATTTTTTCAGCCTAGAAATGTGAATTTAGGACAACAACACTATTACAGTCTTATTTGCCTTTACAAGACGAATATGGTGATATGAATAACTCAATACCGCCAAAAATTGGATAATGTGACTTTTGCGTCTATACACTTCAATTTATCAACACCACCCATGATTATAATGACGAACAATCTCAGAGCATTGCACAGTTACATATTCATTTTTTTTTTTCTTTATCCCATTGTCATACTTTATCTTGTGCACCACATCCTATAAAATTTAATGCCAAAATTATAAGTCTATTGTCAAACCATTTGCATATCACAATTTTGTTATCTAAACTTGAAACTTCTTCTGAGTAACTATGATGTTTTTCTTTACAATAACAACAGACAAGGAAATAATGTTGGGAAAATGGAAAATTCTAGCTATGCATCTGTCACAGAATGACTAGAATGCACACTAGGGGACATCCCTAACAATGATTTTCAGCTATAATATATTTATTAACAGTATATATTATTATTTTTGTTTGTAATAGGAATTTATTATTTATATGAATTTTATTATTTATACTAATGAATGACACCGCTGCTGCTAGAACACCCACTAGGGGGTGTCCTGGACTATCTCGTTTATAATAAAATCATAACAGATGCCACTTCTTCCAATAACAAAAATATTTTTATATCCCAAGGATTAGGTTTCCCTTTACAATATTGTTGTATCGCCAAATGGCCTTGTAGGTACCATTTGCTCATCAATGTACAGCTGATTTTCCGTTTCCAGATTACTAAGCATTTACTTATAAGTTAAAAATTGGTCTGACTTTATAAAATTTATCTTTACAATTTTCTGGCCTTAGTAAATCATTTACTACATCAAAATTTGTTCTCAACTGAAAAAATCTCTCTTTACTCATGGCATTTACAAACAAATCTAAATGTAGAGCTGAATCCCAGTACATTCTTATCTTGGGATATTTGAGGTAGCCCATCATCATGTGAAGTCCTATAAAGGATCTAACTTCTTTAAAATTTGTAGATGTGAATGATTTGTTCTGTTATAGTTGAATTTATATTAGTTTTTTTTCAACCATGCTTTCTATACAAGCATCTGTAACATAGCTGAATATCTCCCAATAAAATATTTTTCAAACTGTAGATTCATTGAGTTACAAGAGTTGGATACAGTATTCACATTTGGTGGTATAAATGGTCTTCTTCTCCATTTGATTTTTTTTTCCAGAAAAAACCCAATCACACAGAACATTATCAGTACTGGTGTCTACTAACTGTTGTGATGAAGCTAATGTATCCAGTTGATCAGCATCATCATTCTTTTGCACTTCTACTTCTTCCTGACCTAATATAGAACCTGAATTCAAAACCTAATATAGAACCTAAATGATATTTAATAGTCATTAATAAAAATGATGTACTGTAGTTACTGTAAAAACTATTTAGTTATACCTACCTATTCTAATATGAGGCTGTTCAACACCAACATCACAATCAGTCTCATCACTGTTCAAACATGAAAAATCAGAAACATTGCCTGATGACAGCAGTTCCAAAATTTTATCATTATCCTTCCCAAAATGAAGATATTATAAACATTAATAAATAAAAACAATAAAGATCTGTTCTCACACCTTTCACTGATAGCAAATGAGGTATAAAGAATGATGTCTGTGAAAGTCGTGTTCATATTTTTATTTGCAGCAGGTTATAAAAAAATAATTCATAATTAACAAGATATCAGTATATACCACTTAAGAAATTGTTTTTGTTAAAAAACAAGGTACAAATATAATTACTCATATTGTGAAACTAAAATCTTAAAGATCAAACTGGCAAAATTACCATAGAGTCAGAATGTACATTGTAATGAACCAAAATTTGTAAGTCTAATTTGTTCAAAACAGGAATGTTTGTGTAAAATGAAATAGTTTTACACAAACATTCAAGATTAATATTAACATCTAAAAAATACAACTTGAAAGACAATACTAACAAAATATACAGAAATAACCATCTACTATTGACATTCTTTTTTTGTAGCCATCTTGTCTATTTTACCTTAACAAGGTTTCTGTATTTAACCACTAGATAGCTTAAAAATTTTCCATATAATTAGACAAACAGTCCCAGAAGGCATCTACAATTCCACTTTTGTTATTAGCTAATGAAAATCATGTTCATTGAAACTGGTCACTTAGTAATATTTAAAAATAAGAAGTGGCAAAACCTCTTTTTGTGCTGTGAAAGTAACATCAGAAACACTATATTAAATGTAATAACTTCCCTTATTTAGAAGACTTCATATTTTATAGGGGAGGTGGAATACTGTAGCATCACTTCGTCATGCAAAGATGGTTACTATATAGTGGCAGCAGGGATTGTACACAGACTGGAAACTAATTATATGAGCAAAATACATTTAGGAATGAGTCCATATTTTCAGCTTTGCAGCAAATGTTTATCTAGTGTAAACAGTAGATAAACATTTGACATAAAATGTGTTTAATTTTCTTATGTCATAAACTCTTCAAGGAGGCACTTCTTTACATTACTAAAACTCAATGAATGGTTGCTAAAACAATAGGCACAGTTCTGGTTCCTGCTGCAATGCTGAAAATATGGGCTCATTCCTAAATGTATTTTGTTCAAATATAATTCATTTCCAGTCTGCATACGATCATGCTGCCAAGGGTGGAACGGAAGCTTCTAACCAAACTAATTAGAGACAAAAGATGGTTACTATATTATATGACATAGAGCTGATCAACAAAAATTATGGCATTTCCTATAATCATGAAAGTGAAATTCTGCTGTACTGACAGTGTCAATTATAACTGAATGAAGTATTTTAAATTAACTGATATACAGGCATACCTCGACTTACGTCGTTCCCGATTATACGTCGCTTGTTAAAAAAGTATATCGAAAAATAAAAATCAAGTTTAAGTCATTTTATTCGACTTTACGTCTGTCCGCCACAAATATTGAAGTCATAATATCACTAGATAAACGTTTAAAGCACATAAAATCATATTAAAATATATACAAGTATGTACTGTATTTACAGTACATGCATACTGTATTTTTTTGTACTATATTAAAAACTAAAATTTATTTGTTTGTAAGCTTAAAATAGATTATTATTAACCATATATTATTAAAAATGCATTAATAAATAAAATACAGAACCGGGAATGGTAATTTACGGTTTAGTCTAGTGATAAGTAGATTCGGAGACAAGTAAATTCGACTTACGTCGTTTTCCTGGAACCAATTACCGACGTAAGGCGAGGTATACCTGTAATCACAAAGATGATATCCTTTTATTGAAAGGCTTTCTCTATGTTATTTTCATATGAAATGATTTTTCTTTTGTGTGTATGCAGGTGCTTCCCTACTTACAGACTTTCAGACTTGCAAACAATTTGACCATACATCTTAAATTTAAATTTTGCACAGTTATGAAGTTCTCTTGGGGTGGCATTGAAGTTGGGTTTTGGCCAGTAATAATAAATTTTTAATAAATAATTAACATGGGCTTATTTCTGTCACTTATCATCATTTTTCATTTTTGTACAAATTCTGAGATTCCATTGCCACTCGGGGTGGTGTTGGTAATATCAGAATAATGGCATTTTTCATTATTGTTTACAATTAGTGCTTCAAAAATATGTCCGAAACATAATAGTAAATCTAGCAGTGGAGATAAATGCAAAAGTTGTTTAATTACTGAGGAAACTAAACTGGACTTTATAAAACTAAGTGCATTAGGTGGAAAAAAACTGTCTTTGAAATGGCTGCTACTAAGCAATAGAAAGTGGGTAAATGAGCATAGTGCATTCTATTAAGTACAGTGGAACCTCTATATTTGTAATATTTGATATTTGTTACATTTTGATGACTTTTTTATTTTTCTATATATGTCAGTATTTTCTGTATTCGTTGCCATTCCCAACACCAGAAATGGCACTACAATTGCACACCCATGCCAATCAGCTAGCTGTGTTAGATAGCTATAGTCAATCAGTCTGCTTTTTGCGGTTGTCCTCATGTGTGTTGTTGAGTTATTGAAAAATCATCAATGTGAGAAACCAAGTTCCATTCGTTCCAAAGTGGCACCCAAATGTTGCTATAGTTAACCAAAATACAAATACATTCAATGATAATGTAATTGTCTACTTCAGAAAAGTTTTAAAAAGCAGACAAAAAAACACAACACTAGACAAGTTCTTTATTAAATTGAGTGTTATTGAATCATCGGCAAAACAGACCCCATGATCATAATTGGAATTATCTAATGTTTTAATTGATATGTCTTCTAAACAATAATACTATATTAATAATACTGTTCTTCCCCTTCTACCACTAAACTGTGTTTTATTTAGTACAACAAAGAAAAAGTTTTATAAACAACATAATTTTTATTCTTGTACTGCTTTTTGATAACAAGCACTGAGTTCAGCGTTAACACGATTTTCTTATATCGCAAGTACTTTCGATGAGTATTATATCGTCGTCCTCAGATCTGCACATTCTATTTTTTCAAATTTGTTCTTTTTTGCCTGAGGACGACGATATAATACTCATCAAAAGTACTTGCGATATAAGAAAATCGTGTTAACGCTGAACTCAGTGCTTGTTATCAAGAAGCTATACAATTTTGGCGTGAGTTTTATTTATTTAACTATTTCTATTCTTGTATCTTTTTTCAGAATGAGAATGGATTAATTGAATGTCAGTTATTTATTACGAGAAAAATTGTTTCTATATTTGTCATATTCCATATTTGTTAGGTCCTTAGAACAGATTAATGATGAATATAAAGGTTTCACTGTATATTGAAGGATCAAACACTAACAATAAGTGGTTATTACGTGCACAATTGTACTTTCTAGGTTAGTTTCTGACTTATGAATATTTCTACATAAAACCTTGGAAATCTAACCTGTTCATGTCATAAATATAATCTAATTATTTTACTGTATATGTGTAGTTTTACAATGTTTAAGTAATATTATTATTTTGTTTTAATTTACAGAAAGATACTTCCATCGAGGAAAGAACTCTCGCTCGTCTAATAAGTCATAAAAAAGTTCAAGAGAAAATTGCACAGTTTCGTAGTGAAAATCCTGAATTACAAACACTTTTACCCTCAGTTTTAAAGAAATGGGAAAAAAGAAGTTTATTAAAAGTTAAAACAGCAAATGCCGGTAAGAATGATATAAATAAAGTAAATCGTGAGTGTGATTCTGAAAATGATAACAGTTTAGAAAATTCAGAAAACACAAACAAGCAAAATGAATTAGAAAAAGAAAAATTAAACAGTATGTCCAATTCAAAAAATAAGCAAAGTTTTCCAAAAAAAGAAAAATTAAAAAAAATTCAAAGTATGTCTGTATCAGAGACTGACAAGGATCAGGTCGATGATACTATTGGTGAGACAATTAAAAATATTCCTGCAAAAAGATTGTGCAAAGAAATAAAAGAAATTCCCAACAAAGTTGAAGGAAGTATGCAAATTCTTCAGATAGATTTGGATAAATTGAATAAGGATGATGATATTTTCATTAATTCTGCAGTGCAAGATGACATTTCTAAATTTGACTTAACCAAACAAAAGTTATTGGATTCTTTTTTCTCAAATGGAAATGACAGCGATGGAGATAATTCAGACAATAACAATGATGACAATAGTGAACATTCTGTTTCAGAAAATGAATATCCTATTCACTCAAAGATGAAAACTCAGTTTGTTAGCAGTTTATCAAACAATAGAAGAAAATTTCCTAGTAAAGTTAAACCAAAATCATTTTCTAAGCAAGTTCACAACAAAAGGTAATTAATACTTTATTATAGTGTTATGAGTATTACATTAATTTAAACTTATCTTTTTGAAATTCTTTTCTAAAAAAAACAGAACAACAAGAAAGTCGGAAAAAGGAAAAGAAAATTCAAGAGAGAATAATCTTTCTTCTTTTAAAAGCAACAAAAGAAGAGAAGATTTAAATCAAGGTAAATTGCGAATACATATGAATTAATTTTTTTATAATTTAACACAAGAATAGCCATACTTTCCTCACATGCAGAGCAGCTATAGCTGGTCATTTTGACCATTCTCACTGAAAATAGTTTCAAAATGTACAAGAATGAGATTTTTATTGAAACAAAATGAATGTAATACAGATATTAGATTGAATCTTATTTTCAATTTTCTTCCAAAGAAAAAAACCACCATTCTAGTTTTAAATAAAAGAAAGTAAAAACTCATTATATATATAAGTCACTATGATTTTAGACACTGTTTTGCTAAATAAAAATTAAATATTCCAGTGGCCGTCCTTGGAAGCAGTGGAAGTGCCGCTTCTCTTGTATTTTCTAAAATATAAATACATAGTTGCACGATTATTTTCATATTTTAATGTACAGTACTTTGAATTAATTAAAATTTATACTTTATTATAACCGCATTATGTATCTTATTACAAATTTTTGTACTACATGTGAAAAAAACG
Source organism: Centruroides sculpturatus (assembly GCF_000671375.1). Classification (NCBI taxonomy): domain Eukaryota; kingdom Metazoa; phylum Arthropoda; class Arachnida; order Scorpiones; family Buthidae; genus Centruroides; species Centruroides sculpturatus. The sequence continues at coordinate 10,188 of NW_019385046.1, forward strand.
ATAGTATTGCTATTGTATATTCGAATATCAATGGCAGAATAGAAGCGTTTTATTGTCGAATATGGGACAGTTTCCAAGCAGCCAGATTATACACATTTGCGCATGTGCTTTACAGAGCATTAACCTCATGCGATTTAGCTGGTGGATGCTACACACCAAAATATCGTATAACGCTCCCAATGATTCTACTGTTTCTGGGCTGTATGCTAGATTTGGCCGCCCTTGCCCCATTATGTAATCGCGAGTAGATTTATAACTTAACCCAACCAATAGCAGTTTACTGGTATGTTTTTATGATAGTTGACAGGAGTTTAAAAAAATCCATTAAAATATTTGATATTTTTATTCTACTCTCCTATCTTGTATTACTAAATTGCAATATCACTAATTTAACATTGAAATCTGTATGTCCCATCTATAAGGGAATGCAGAAAAAAGGTGCACAATTCTTGTACAATTTAAAAAATTAACTGTTACTTTGGCAGCATCATTTACAATTAAATTTAATGAAAGATGCACAAGGTACAAAAAAAGCTCTAGAATTTATTTTCCTTAAATTTATGATTTATATATCCATTGTCATAAAAATTTGTCTTTCTACTTCTTTCCCAAAACTACAAATATTCAAGTACAAAGTAACTGGTTTCGACTTATTTCTACTTAAGAAGTAGTTAAATAATTAAGAGATTAGGGAATTAGGGACATAAATAAAACCCTGCTGAAAGAGTCGGAATTTTACTTAAAAGCTTAACCGAACTAATCTCTAGCCAAGTATGGTGGGGACTGATTTCTTCATAATATTAGATATAATAAAGACAAATTTTTCCAATTCAATGAGAGTGACCGAAAAGTTGTAAATTTTGGAAATTTCCATGGACAACACCTGGTCCTAAAACGAATTAGTTAGAAAACAACGGACAATCTATTAAGTTATTTAGATTTTTACAGCTGTGGTGAGAAACCTTTAAAATTTACAACAACCCTGTCGCTAGATTTTATATTTTACTAATGAGTATTTTAAAAGAAAAATTAGTACAAACAGAATATCAATTCATAGTGATCAAAACATTATATGATGTGACAATTAAGTTATAAGCATTCAAATTCACACATTTCCACTGTGGAGGCAACTGTTTTTGTTGCAGTGAGAAAATCAACTGAAAAGAGTGCTGCATATTTAGTCTGTAATCAATGAGACCACTGTGCGGTGCTTAGTTCAACAACAACTTGATTGTTTAGTAAAAATGTTTTGTCATAGATAACACAGAATTGTATTTGATTCACTTAGGGATTTCTGCTTTACCAAAGCAGCTTTATCGTTTAAAATCACATCTATTATGATATGTGGTATTGCATTAATTTAATAGTACAGTATATACAGTGCTTTGCACACATTTACCCGTATTGTTTCCTTTTTATATGAAATTGTTTGTTATAATGTTTACAATTAATTAAAATCTTTGCTTTTTTTCATAATTTCAGAATCCAACCTTCATCCATCATGGGAAGCAAAGAAAAAACAAAAGACCAAAATTCTGCCTTTTCAGGGTAAAAAGATTAAATTTGATGTGGACGATTAATTTATTTTTCTAATATAACTCATTTTATTATATGTACATTTTTAAATAAATTTGTTGTCAAATAAATGTTTATTAATCTTGATTGTACTATTGCGAGGTTGTACAAAAGTATTAAATTCCCCTGATAAACTGCTCAATCACATATACAGTTGACCCTCCTATAATGCTGTTGATTATTCCATTTTATATGAATTCCATGTTGTATGAGTCACTTAGATTTTACAAATACATGAGCCATTCATAGCCTGACACATGTATTTGTAAAATCTGAGTGACTCATATAATTGAGGAATTCATATAAAACGGAACTATCAACAGTGTTATAGGGGGGTTGACTTTATAACCATTAACTAAATTTTTATATCATTATTTGTTTTTCTTTTATGTTCATATTGTGGAAAGATTTAATTAATTCTAAAGTTATTAGGTTTTATAAGAAAAATGTTACTGTTAAATGAAAATTTATCTAAGACATAAAATAATACTTACATTTTAACATTCCTCTTCAATATCCAGTTGCTGAACTTGAACCAAAATTAAAACATAAGATACAAGAGTTGTGAAAACCTGTAAAAATTCACAAATATTTTATTAATTATTTACAATATTCACTACTGTAACTTTTTAAAATCATATGTTTGAGAAATTATTTAATTATCATGGATCAGATGGAAAGATAAATTATATTCAATGAGCAATTATTGTGATGTTGTCACAATGCTCTCAATTTTAGTAGTCTTGCCCCTATATACCATACTTTTCCTGTTAACAATAGAGTCATCCCAGTCATTTATTTAACTTCATTCAGGAGAAAATTTTTGAATTGAAATAAAGTGACTTCCGATTCAAACCATAAGTTCATATGTAGTTAATTGAGGCCTCCTGCTCCTAAGCTTTCTATTTCTGGTCTTGACTTTCATCTATCTAACTCCATTCTCGATATTAAGGAAGGACAGAAAGCCAACACCAATAGGAATTTATAGGTTACAATTTTTGCTCACTGGGCTTCAATTTTCAAAGTGAATTAATAGCAAACAAAAAAAGAATCTTGTGTGCATACTTCTTAACAATTGGTGTGAAATTAGCAAACATAATAAATTATCATATACAACAAGCCGTTATTGTGACATCGTCCCAATGCTCGGCTGCAATTTTTAATCATATTTTTAGTTTATTTCATTTAAAATATATGCTTTTCACCTCAAATTAGTAGTGGCTTACCCCTGTACATCATACTTTTCCTGTAACAATAGAGTTGTGCCAGTCATCTATCTAACACACAGCAAATTTTTTATTGAAATAATGCAACATTTCTGGTTTGCATCGGCAGTTCATATTGTTAATCATTCTCCTGTCCCTAAAGTTTCCATATCTGGTCTCAGCTTTCATCTTACTCTGTTCTCGAGATTAAGGAAAGACAGACAGACAACAGTGAGAATTTATAGGTCTACAATTTTTTCAAATTGCAGCCCAATTAAAAGTAATTTCACTTAGACAAACATCCTGCTAAAAGATTATAAATTTCTCATATCCAGGATAATTTTACTACTATTTATTCTTAAAAACTGAAATTCTTCAAGACTTGAGACATGTTTAGTTGTTTGTTTATTTTATCAATATTTTAACTTTAAAAAAATTAAAATTTTTCAAAGAACAAATTATTTGTTACATTGAGATAAAAAAATTTTATTGTGAAAACTAAAGTCCAATAATAAAAATAAATCTTGACTTTAAAATTTTTGAAATAATCAATTTCAGATATACAGGGTCTTCCAAAATGAATGCTATCATTCTAAATTACTGTAATTATATCAGCTATTACCTAAGAAATATATAATGTACACCAATTGATAGTGTAACTGTCAAGTTTCATTTCCCATCTGCATTCAAATGTCTTGTTGTCTACAGCTTCTAGAAACTCTCATAAAAAACGAAAACAGAGACTCAACAACAGAGAATGCATTTTGTTTTGCCAAGTCGAAAACATATCCAAGAAAGTTGAAATCATTCATCATCCTGCAATACAAGTAATGTACGGAAGCCATAGAATTGTTGCCACCATGGGAGGAGTGACAGCAGATATGCTGTATCAAACATAGGAAGAATCTGATTATTGGTTGGATATGCACTGTGTGATGTGGTATGCACACATTGAGAAACTATAATGTGTGACATTAAAACACTGGAAAACTGTCAAGTTCTCCAATGTATGTTATAATATTTTCAGATAATAATTTCAATAATTTAAAATTTTACATATTTTTGGAAGACCCTATATTTAGTATATTTGATTCCTTAGAATTCAGATTAATTATTGTGTTGAAAATTTTTATAATATAAATTAATTTTTTGTTTGCCACAAAACATCACACACTGTAATATACTAAATTTGGAGTGCTATTTTGTATTTACTTCAATATTTCTATCACATATATTAAGAATATAGATCCAAAACAAAAGGTTAAATTTATTTAAATGCAACAAAATTTTCATTTACCTTTAGAATACCATTTCTGGTCAGAATAAAGAAATCCATGCAAGATATTCCAACTTTATTAACCATTAGACCCTTCATGACAGTATGCATCTGCAAATTTTGATATTTAAATGTATTTTAACTTTAAAAAAATCTCTTACATTTATTGTTAAATTTAATTTATAGATTTAATTATTTGGCTTATGTAATCTAATCATAATTAACATCAAAGTTTTCTCCATCCTTCATCCATTGGGATTTGAATCCTCATTGCAGTGGTATCTCATAAATTTGATTAATAAAAACTAGCATTTGAAAAATACTTTTTAAAAATTATCTATGTATATAATTAAGATAGGATCATTATTTAATCTAATTTTTCCATTTTAGTTGGAAAATATAATTAATTTTTTATGATTCCAATCATACCAAATTAAACTTCCATAACTACTATATATGCTTTAAAGCTGTTGTACTTTTATTATTTAAGTATAACCAGGAATTTAAATTTACAGAATGATAAAAAAACAGTAAATTCTTTAAGTGTGTTAAAATCTGAAGAATAAACTTTCAATCTAAGTAAAATTTGTAATGTGTTTGGAGCATTTACCTTTATCTGTTCTTTTGGAGAAATTTTACCATATATGATAAGTCTGTAAATTGAAGATTGGGGCTTATAAGCCTGAAAAGTAAAAAAGAAAATTGTATATTTTACTTGAAAAATATTAAATATTTATGATTTTAAATGTTTCTAAATTCTAACCGCTTGCGCTACATCGGCGGCTGTCAAAGAGCTACAGCTTATAACTGCAGAGAAAAAGATAATTAAGCAGAGCAATATAATTCTCAGCCCATGTAAGCCTTTCAGAAACAAGTAAAGATAATAAATTAAACAAGAAATTAACAAGAAAGTAATGTACATGACGAATACAAAGCGACTGAATATTTTATTAATGAGCTGAACCATTTGACAGAGACACTGATATTGACGAATGTTATCTTGTAATAATAAAATACAAACGGAACGTCCGGATTTTCTTAAGTGTTCGATATTTTCAGAAACTGCCAAGAAACCTTCCACCAAACCCCTACACAGAAGAGTAAAATATGCAACCGAGTAACCACAAATTCCTAATGAAAACAAACTTAGGATAGTGATAAGAAACACAGCAAGGATGTCGGCATCATTAAACATGGCATGTTTAATCCTGTAATATGTGTTCAAAAATGGTAACAAGCATACCAAAATTGCATACATATAACCCATACACAGCAAAATGCTACATTGATGTTGATATATTTTAATTTTGATAGCTTCTTCGATGGCTTTTAGCTCTCTCGAGTGCCAAATTTGATTGAATTTTTCCATAGACTTACCATTGCAAGGCCAATAAGTCAATACCCACGAACAAAAGAAATACAGAACCGATAATATGATGCGGCATACTACAATATATCCTCTCCATACTCGACTCCAATCTCCGATTAAAAAAATGGTCCATATGCCAAAAATTAGGTCTATGATGGATAAGAAGAAAAAAACCCAAAATATAAGGATTAAACTCTTACGATAATATACGATAAATGATTTTCGAGTTTTGTCTGAATGGTAATAAATTCCAAATATCTCTAGTGTAGAAACTGTCGGTTGCAATATATTATCCATTGAAGATCCTCATTTGTTGTGCATGCGAAAATTACACTCCAGCATCGTTTTTGATGATATGATTTGATCGTTAAATTTAATAAGTGCATTTGCTTCGTTAATAATATAAAAAATCGATACGTTTCCATGGAAATATGGCAATTTTCTACATCGTGCTTAATTTTATTTGAAATTCTTTCTATGGTCTATCTGAATTTTTAATGCATCAATCAGAAATTATTAGTTGATTTAATTTAAGAATAATCGTAACGTTCTTAATAAGGTCCCGATGAATTCGAGTAATTTGAGAATCATTAAAAGTTTTCTTATAATTTAAGAATGGTTATGGATCAAATTAGATTGTCACATACAGGGATACCGCCAGGCATGGGCAAGGGAAGACCTTCGACCCTTCGGTTTTTAGTAGTTTATATTAAACACACTTTAATCGCGATCTAGGAGTTTGATCGGTAATACTGAATCTTTGCCCTTTAAAACATTCCGGCGGCTCCTGGTGGTATACAGTGTGTATGTATGAAATGATCGATCATTAAAAGGAGCAGCGCATTCGATCGATCTGAATATACCTTATGTAAACTATAGTATTAATTAGTGAAGCAATTTTATAAAATCAAAATGGAATGAATTCTAATCAAAGAAAAAAATTACATAGATATTGGTTAAAAGCGGGCATCATTCAACACTGTTTTCACTTATATCATATTAATTAATTTTAATTAATAATTATTATTGTAATGCCAGGCACTCGCACGTAGTAGGTCATATGGTGCCTAGCTCTTTCCATTACGGGTCAGGCCCGAAATGAGAAGAGGCCAGATAGCGAGAGAGTTATGGCGTCAGACTAGCGCTCTGAAGGACATGGGATTAAATCCGGGCGAGCAACTCCCCAGGACAGTGTCTTACAAGTTAGATGTATCAGGTCCCGTCCATCGCTCCCATTATGGACCTGTTCGAATCCACGATGGGTATGGAAAAAGACCTTAAGTGTGCACAGGGCAGAAAGAGCAAAAAATTAAAGACCCGCAATGGGATATGATACTTCGGTCGGTACTACCCACAATAACACACCAATAAACTCAATTGTAATTAAATAGTTATATTTTTACTTTAATAATTTTTAGATTGTCCTCAAATTTATTGATCGATAATTGGATGATATAGTCTTTAATAAATTTAAAATAAAGCAACAATTTCAGTAGCGGATTCAGAAATCTGTAGAGGATCGAAGAAAGGAAACAATATACCTCACAAAATTTTATACTACCTGAAGTACCCGGTTTTACTCATAAAAATCCTCAGGTGGTGATGCAGCTGCTCACCCTCCTTAAATCCACCCGTTTCAATTGACTGTGAGGATAATTGAAATCGGCAGATTTTGCCGATAGTGCAAAATATTAATTATAATTTTCATAAATTCGATTGAATTGTTTTCTTCTAATACACTAGTGCATATTTAAATTAATTCATTGGCATAAGAAATAAAAAAAAGGGAATTTAGAATTTGAAGAGAAATGATCGAATTTCGGAAGTTTTTAAATACATTATTGAGATAACAATAAAAATAAACGAAACAATTAGTTAAAGTTTAATTTTTCAGTTGGGATATTTGACAAAACTAACATTACCATAGAAAATTTCAGTAAGAAATTTTAAAGTAACTTCATCTTTGTTCTCTTTTTAATGTTTTTAATTTTACTCTCTCTGATTTATAATCATTAATAAATTTTAAAAAACTTTCAAAAATTTATATTCTGGATCACACCTGCTATGACGATTCAAATGTACTCTCTTCCACAAATGGTGGAATTAGCTTTGAGCACGCCGATAATCGGAGTGGTCAATTTTGGAATATTAAGAACCATATTGCATATATTGATTAAAGAAATGGGCCTCGAAAATATTCGCTCAAAGCTTAACGTTACAGATATGAAACCTCAAAAAATAGAAATGCCTGTGTCTCCTCGACATCCATCATTCATTGCCCAATCGGTGGAAGATGAGTTTAAAAAATTAGAATTGGACGATGAAGTTCCTAATGCAGAAAATATTTCAGGCAGTAGCCCATCAATTCAGGAAAAGTTCGAAGCAGAAGAAGGTTATTCGAAATTATCAAAAGACCATAATCCAAGCTTCGAGGAGGAGGAGGAGGTATTCGATGAGGTTATAAACGAGTTTGCAGAGGAAGAAGATGAATTACTAATTTCCAAAGAAAATTCCATGAGAAGTGTAGCTTCTAATGAATCGTCTTTTAAAGGACCATCAGCATTTCAAGAAGACATGACAGAGTTTTGGAAAATGACTGCTATCAACAGCAGAGTAACTGCTTTAGAAGGAGGATTAGAAAAGGTTTTAATCACAATCATTATTAAATATAATTGGATGAAATTGTCTTAATATATTTAATGTTTCTTTAAATAGATTGTTGATATTATCGATGAACAAGCCAGGGACCTCGAACATTTCAGAAGAGACACAGAGAGAAGAAGAACAAAAGATGTAACTTTTATTACGTTAAAATTTTATAATTAAGCAGTGGCGAAACGGTTTAACAGGCTTTTGAGGCTAAGTCCATCCTTCTTAACATCCTTCTTAAGAAGGATGGACTTAGCCAGATATATAACTTTGCGTACCAGTAAGCTTTGGAAATCATGAATTGGATGACCTGAGGCCTCTCTGGAAGATGGATCAGAATCCGGTTGGAACTTCAGAAACTTTCAACTTACTGATACGCAAAGTTATATATCTGTGATTTTATTTAACTTTATACCAGAGCTGCGAATTTCCGTTATCCAAAATGGATTGGATGAAATAATTGATAAAATAAAGCAAAGCAACAATCGGGCTATCTGCCAAGGGGACACCTCTCCAGAGGACTTTCTACGGGAAACTGGCCCTTATTAGGTGTTAGATACGTGAAGAAAACTTCACGTGGCCAGCTGTTGGCCAGAGTCGAACCCGCGACCAATTACCAGTATTCAATGCTTTTAACCTCTCGGCCACTGGTGGGTCTTATCCAAAATGTCAAACCGATGAAAAAAATTCAGTCAGATTGTGTCAACTAGTGTCTTTTCGTTTCCCCCTTTATTTATTTATTTGTTATTAAAACAGTTTATTTTTATTTTAAATAGAGTTGTTATATGAAGGATTTACAGATAAATCTAGAAGAACTTAAGGAGAAAACAGTAAGAATTTTTGTTTTTTATATATATACAGTAGATCATCGATTATCCGACCCCCGATTAAGAACCGTCTGTTAACTGTTAACTGACCGCATTCTAGTTGGCAAATTCAAATGTCCGCTAGTGATGTGGCGCTACAATATTTGGCTATGTCTTGGCTACTTTAATATTAATTTTACATGTTTTAGCTGGCAACACTGGCTCGACAATGAAAGAGAGCCAGTATTTAAACGAGGCTTAATTTTCTAATTTTTAACGATACAATAGTGACGATTATTATTTTTAAAAAATTTTTTGTTAGGCTTAACATTGATGAAAATTCAACACGAAGTAGGTTAATAGCGATATACTAATATACTAATTACATGGGATATAATAATATACTACACTAATAATGGATTTTTTCATACTTTTCGGTTATCCGACTTTTCAATTATCCGACCAACCCCAGTCCCCAATTGAGTCGGATAATCGATGCTCTAGTGTATATACATAACATACCTTTTTATGTTTACAATATGTTTAAGAAATTTATATCATATGAATTTATTTTACATTGTGTGCACCTAGGTGCCAAGTAGTTAAGCAAGCAAGCTGCTTATCTGCTTGGTACCTAAATGCACCCAATGTCACATAAAAACTTTACAATTCTACAGAAAAGTCTGAAGATAATTTCTGTAGATGTCAAAAAAAGTATAAAATACAACACTTTTCAATAAGATTTAACTAATTTCTAGAATAATATCATACGCAAAATAGAGGCCTGTGTTTCCGAAGACGTTTTACAAAGGATTATAGAGGATCACGAGAAATACATCACAATTACGAACACTCAATTAGAAGAATTCGAGGAGCAATTATTACAATTCAGTGAGAAGGTAACTTATCACTTTTTAGGCATATTAAATGAAATCAAATTGTAATTTTAATTAAATTCGTCGGAGTGTTCTTTATATATGAGCAATCGATTTTATTATATTTGCAAACGATTGACTGTAAACAAATTTTTGCCACAGGTCGAAGGCGATTTCAAAATGCTCGAGATCGTAGATGATATTAATGACATCAGAGAGATTTTAAAGGTTCGAAATATTTTATTTATTAATGCTTTTATCAGTAAGATCTGGGTGCCAGTTAACAATTCCGTGAGCGGCAACGCAAACGTTTTGAGAATATCACGTGGTATCAACTTTTGAGTGGGACAATTCTCTGAACCAGTTCATGTCACGTGACACTTTAGTAGAAAAATATTTCAAAACTAAACGGAAACAAAAAGTGCGCGTTCATCTCAAATAGTCACGTGTGTAGCCACTTTTATACTTTATTTACCTGTCTTAGTGAAAAACTATTCACTAGATTTTTCTATTTCAGAATTCCTTTGATTAATTATTTATCATGAGCAGTGTTTCACAGTAATGAGCACAGGCGTCCGCAGAAAGTTTTATGGGGATGGGAAAAAATTTGAAAACAAATAATTACATCAGTAAATTTTTATTTAATTATTAAAAATTTTGGAGGAGTTTTCAGGTTTTTCACAAGCAGATTATAGAATACAGTATTGCATCAATACGAAAAGATAGACAAAGCGTCCCTGGTCGAGAGTGTAAGATTACATGTCTCTAGTAGTGTGTTACCCTAGAGGCAAAAAGGGCAGTTACCTGGGCTTTCATTGACACGGTCTCAAACCAATCTTTTATAAGAAAATATTTCCCCCAAATAAAAATGTCTGAAGTCAACACTATACACGAAGCCTACTAATTCAAATTCGCCTGGGCCTCGTAAAGCTATAATGCGGCTAGTGTTACCACCCGTCCGGTTTTCACCCGGACAGTCCGGGAATTGACTCACTTTTCGAGTAAACTAATAATTTTGTCCGGGAATTTCGTATAAATTGTGAAATTATGATGAAACAAAGTTCTTGCAAATATTTTTACAAATTCACACTATTTTAACAGCGAAAGAACTGCAAGTATGCCATGTTAGTCTGTTTACACCGACGTGTGGAGCGCAACCTGTTGACCTTTTTCTTTTGGAATGTAGGATCGTACACATCTCCAATATCCAATAGAGCTAAGTCTAAGTCATCTGTACCTGTTGTTTCTTAATTTAGGTTACATAGGTTACTTACGCAAGTCCCTAGTCCCTAATTGTAACTGATTTAGAACCGACATGCACGTTAGTCTTCACATTGTAAAATGACATTGCGCATACGTCAGGAACTTCTGTTCGAACAAACCTGACCTGCCGTCCGGGTCAGCGATTTTGAAAAGGTGGCAACACTAAATGCGGCACTGTATATTTCAATGCATTCTATAATTTGTGGAATTTTCTGCACGATCCCAGGGGAGGACAAGTACCCCATTTGCTCCCTCTGGGGATACCCGAATAATGATCTTTTCATCAATTTACATATTAACATTTCTGTATAGTTCGACATTTTGTACAAAACGGACTTTAAATTTATGTTCATGTGGCCACTTCCGCTCTTTTCAATTGTATGCAACAACGTTATAGCTTGAGTACGTCTTGAGCTACCGATCTTGATCTTTGAAGTACCGGTACATTGCATCAAGCTTGTTGAAATGTCCTTCAAAGGTTAACGGAGCAACTATTTTCTATTTATTCAGTGCTGCAATCATACTAATATGATTAAAACTATTGTTTCTCGATTAGACAACGCGTCGTTAAATAAAACTTGAGTGCGATCGCGACGTCACTATCATTCTTTCTTTCTCCTTTCGATAACGGAAAATATAGATTCCATTTTCTATTCCCTTGACAGCCAGTGGCGTACCGTGGGTGTCAGCCGCCCGGGGCGGAGGAAAATTTCGGCCCCCCCTTATTTAGGTATTTCAATTTATAAGACCAAAATTCAGTTTTGTCACAGAACAAGCAATGAAAAATTCGGTGGTAGTGCAGCGACCTGTTTAAAATAGTTCTATTGGATATTAATGGTGTATATGAACGCGAATGAATCGTACAAGCGAAATAAAAAAAAGATCAACAGGTTTCGCATGAATTCCTCGGATGAAAAAGTTACTAGTTCACCCGGCGAGCCGATTCACTACACGATACTATCGATACTTCGCCGGACGATAGCACTATCGTAGGCGCGATGCAAGTATAGATTAGGATGTTTCAAATTTTTACAAGATATTATTATTTATTGTGCAATTTTGCCGCCCCCTAAAAAGTGTCGCCCGGGGCGGGCCGTTCCTGCCGCCCCCACTACAGTACGCCACTGTTGACGGCTTTTCTGCGTTATTTTTCCGCAAGTTGAAACTTTTTAAAAATTGAATTCCTTTCGAGAGAAAATATGGAATTTTTAAGCATTCAGACAAAAATTAAGTGCTCTTAAAGACTTTGGAATATAAGTTAATTAAGTTATTAAGGTTCTTTAAAACGATTTTTAAAATTATTATTTAAATGAAACTTCGTAAATTATATTGTTTTATTTTTGTATATTGTGATTTGATTGATCGATCGATTGTTTTAAACAATTTTTCTCACTCCAGTAGATATCCTATGAACAAAAAGAGTAAATACCTGGGGCTCCCACTAGCAGAGGGCCCCAAACCAATATTTTATAAGAAAATATTTTTCCCAAAAAAATCCCTTGAAGTCTAAATGTCTTAAGTCAACATCGTACATGGAGCTCCTAATTCAAATTTGCCTAGACCGCACGAAGCTATAATGCGCCACTGTCTAACTGGCAGAACATATGCAGAGACCGATTTCGGGGGATTCGCGGGGTGCAGCCGCACACACATTCTTGGTTTTTTCCTGTAAAGCCTGGTATCTCAGGCAGTAAAAAATTTTGTATAGCACATTATTTCCTTTTGGCATCCCTTCTAAATAAATCTGGATCCACTATTGAAAATATGTTATGAGATATGCACAATTTTCAAACTTTTAATTCCCTGCAACTTCTTCCAATAAAACATTGTCTTTTTGAGTGAAAGACAATCTAAGACTTTGACTATTTTTAAAGAAATGAAGTATCAATAAATATAAGGTCTACTCTAAATAGAATAAACTAAGAAAAGCTGATTGAACATGATGATAAACTGAACAGATAACCAATCAAAACAGAGTAAGATACTAAAATTCATACAGTAAAAAATTAACAAAAATTGTACGACATGCCGAATGAATTCTGACATACACTTTGGGCATGCATGCCGTAGATTTGTCATCCTTACTCTTTGATACAATATATTTCATAAGCAGAGCCGTAACTAACCATTCCTGTGTCCTGTGCAAGAATTTGCATTTAGGCCCCTTAATTTATTTGGTTTTGGGAAAATAATAAAACAAATGCAATAGGTTTTTAATAAGATTTATTTTAATTGAATTTTTCTGGCTTTCATTTCAGCAAATTCATTAATTACACCTTCATAATTAATATTTTTAACGATATTGTATTCTATTGAAATAATAGAAATATTGGATAATCGTTCTTGTTCGCTAGTTGATCTTAAATAATTTTTTATTAAGTTTAACTTGCTAAAACTTCTCTCGCACGAAGCAATAGAAATGGGAAGAGTTAGAAATATTCAAGAGCGACATTGATATTTGGGTAAGACTCAATTAAACCAAAATCACGAAGAGCCTGTAGAATATTAAGCGGAGATGCAGTTTCTATATTTTGTATAAGAGTCGTTACTTCAAAATTAAAATTTTCGATTTCACTTCTGAATTCGTACTTTTTTAAATCTTTGCTATATTTAATAGCGAGATCTGCAGCCGATTTTTTTTTTAAATCAGCAACACTCGTGTATTGTAAAGACGAGCCACAGAGAAAGCAAAAATCGTCACAGATAGTTTTCATTTTTTCATAACGCCAATCTATTTGACACAATAGTGTGTCAAGAACACTGTAAATTCGTATTTTAAATAATTTTTTGGGTGTCAAGTTACTTCTTTCATTTGGTGTTTTATCTATTTCCATTATCTTAATTTTTTTTTTTTTTTTCGTTTATTAAGAAATCCCTTTTCTATACTTTTTGGTTTGTTTTAAGAATATGATCAATAATAGCATCTGTTAATATTGTTGGCCATAAAGCTATATCATTTATTACTTCCATGCATCTATATATATCGAAGCGTTTTTCTGGACTATTTCTATCTTCTGCGTTTTCGCAATCCCTTTTTTCAGTAGCATTTTAAAGACTGCGGGAGCCCCTTCGGGGCACTACGCGCCCGCATAGTTCGCTTACCGCTTAATCAGTCGTTCAGGTATACACCACATATGCGTACCACTATACAGTGGTACCTCAGGATACGAAATTAATCCGTTCCGAAACTGAGATCGTATCATGAAAATGTCGTAAGGTGAATCATTTTTTCCCCATACGATTACATGTAAAACCAAATAATTCGTTCCAACATGAAAAACACACTCAAATTAAAGCTAAGTAGTACATTGAAAAAAAATCACTTTAGTAAGGAAAACACTGAAAAATGCATTTTGTAGTTGTAAATGTATAAATAACTATAATAGAATAATAATTGATTTTAAAAAATGTAGTTTTATTTGCACTTTACCTCTAAGGATAGACATCGGTGGAGGTGTAAACTGGTGGAGGAGGAGAGGGAGAAGGGAAATGATACTAAAACTTAACTTACATAACATAATGTAACAATAACTTAAAAATAACTTAAGACCCTGTACACACTAGGCGTTTTTCAACGCGCGTTAAACGCGCGTTTAAAAGAACCAAGAGTTCTATGTAGCCGTACACACTCAAAAGCCAAGCGCGCGTTTTGCGAGCGCTTATAGATTTTTGTTAAAACGCGCGTTTTGCGAGCGCTTTACGGGCGCTTTGAGATATATGTGCTGCCATGTTACCGTACATGCGATCGCGCGTTTTGCGGGCGTCAGCCGAGCGCTTTGAGATATATGTGCTGAAATGGAGAACGATCATTTCGATACTGATCTATTTATTGATGAAATCTAAAAGAGACCAACCATCGTCAAAGGATTTTATAGATATTTTAAAAGAATTAAAAAACTTGAATTTATTTTGTCTTAGTTTTGGATACAACGTCGCAAACATTTCATGCGTCAGTCTATCTCGTAATATTGGGTGCACCCAAAATTCTCTTTGCCTCCGCCGTCGTCTTTTATAGCGACGATAGAGGAGCCACACACAAGCAATCACTTCCACATCCATTTCCAAACCGAGCCAGTGCGCATGCTCCGCTAAACGCTCGTTGAAAAACGCCTAGTGTGTACAGGGCCTAACACTAATTTTTTAACTTTTCTGTTATATATATATATTTTTTAATACTTTATTCAATGCGTTTTACCGTATTTCCTTCACTTCCACCAGCACTTTAACGCCGCCAAATGGCCGAACGGTCAAGATGGTAGCCTACCTCTCTGGGGGACTCGGGCTCGAATCTGAACGGGCCGAAAAATCCCCAGGAATTTTTCGGGGGTTGGTCCGTTCGGATATGTCGGGCCTCATCCCTCACTACCCGGCAGCCCCATTGTGGGCCTGGCCGAACCCATAATATGCTTGCAAAAAGAGACCCCCTAGTGCCCACAGGGCGAAAGAGTACAAAAAAAAACCCAGCACTTTCACTTCACTGGATAGAGGTCGCTCGGTAAAATATCTATCAAAAGAGTTCTGGCTTTGCCTAGTTTCTAAAATGGTTTAGGCCAGGGGTCGCCAAACTTTTTTAACCGTCGACCCCCAATCACTTTCCAAAGCCTCACATTGACCCCCACCGTAAAGTTTTATTACAAGTGTATGAGCGAAAAAAAAAACGTTGTGGTTTGTGGTCTCTGTCTAAACAAAAAAAAAATTGTGACCCCTTAGCCGCATCGACCCCCCCAATGATGTTGCATCGACCCCTGGGGGTCCATATCGACCACTTTGGCGACCCCTGATTTAGGCAAATGTCATTACTCCGAGCAGCAATACGGCCAGTGTGAACCTTTTCAGAATGTTTCTTTTCAATAAAATCAGTCACTTTCTGATAATACCTCAAGATTTCCTTTATCGAGCGACGAAGCAAACACGCAGACTGAGACTAATGAACAGAAGTGAATAAAAAATGGCGCTGCGAACTAATGTAACGTCGTATGGTGAGTTTTTGTTCGTACCATGAAGAAAAATTATGTTCAAAATTTATGTCGTACTCTGAAAATTTCATATGCTGGGGCGTTCGTATCCTGAGGTACCACTGTAAAGCAAAAAATGATGTCAGAATCTCTGCACGCCTTTTACAACCTCGAGACTAAGATTTTATTCGGGAGTTACCGTTTTCAATTTAGTAATTTTTAAAGAAATCCTCGGGCATATTTATTTTTGTTACAAAATGTTACCTTTACAGATTTCTAGCTCTGCACACTGTAGAAAAATCTAGAAATACAGTTTTGTATATCGTAATATTATTAGTAATTGCCAGAGAGCTCTATAAAGTAGAGAAAAATCTGTAAATTTGAAAACTATAAACAAATTTATATTTCTCAAACAATAAATTAAAAAATCTCAAAAGTCGCTACTTTTGGCTGATTTGTCTGAGGTCTCCGCTCCGCTACCTCACTATGTCCCTCTAAAAGTCGCCACAGTTGGGAACACTGGTGAGCAGACATCTAGAGTCTAAGTAAGGTGAAATGTAATCGCCAAACCGCGCTGTAGAAAGGCGGAAAAATTTTAAATTCAAAAATATAATTTCTTGTGAACAGCAGTTTGGGCCTCCCCTTCCAAGTGGGCCCTGTGCGAGTGCCTAGTTACGGCTCTGCCCATAAGTCTGGAACCAAAGGAGTTATGTTGGTTTTTGTTTACTCTTTTACAGGTTAAGCATGGCACTGAGTAAAGAGGAACAAATACAAATTATATTGATGGTGGAGATTTCAGAGTCAGCAAGGAGTTGCCTAAGAGTTTAAGAGACCGCTATGTGTGATCAGAGCCGTAACTTGCCATTCTTGTGCCCTGTGCAAGAATTTGCATTTAGGCCCCTTAATTTATTTGGTTTCAGGAAAATAATAAAACATAGATTTTTAATAAATAGATTTTTAATAAGATTTATTTTAATTGAATTTTTCTGGCTTTCATTTCAACAAATTCATTAATTACACCATCATAATTAATATTTTTAACGATATTGTATTCTATTGAAATAATAGAAATATTGGATAATCGTTCTTATCCGATAGTTGATCTTAAATATTTTTTTATTAAGTTTAATTAACTTGCTAAAACTTCTCTCGCACGAAGCAATAGAAACGGGAAGAGTTAGAAATATTTGAAGAACGACATTGATATTTGGGTAAGACTCGATTAAACCAAAATCATGAAGAGCCTGTAGAATATTAAGCGGGATGCAGTTTCTATATTTTGTATAACAGTCGTTACTTCAAAATTAAAACTTTCAATTTCACTTGTGAATTCGTACATTTTTAAATCTTTGCTATATTTAATAGCGAGATCTAGCCGAATTTTTTAAATCAGCAAACTCATGCATTGTAAAGACGAGCCACAGAGAANTAAAACTCTGCTGTGTATACAACATATATCATTACGTAAAGATTTCTGCTATTGAAGAGAAAATTCAAAAAATCATAAAAGTTGTGCAAGAATTGTGTGATAAGAGAGAAGAAATATCACAAGATACATTGTCTGTAAAAGAAAATATTGCAGAAAAATTGAATATACATATATTTGAATCTACGCAAAAACTGACCAAATACGAGGAAATGTCAAATGAAACAAATAAAAAGTTACAAGAGATAACTACTACTATTAATGGAATAACAAAACTGCAAGCTGATATGATAACAGAGGTAAATGAAGAACATATTTGTTAAGGAGGCTCCTCAAACATAAATCTACTTCAAATTGATTTTTCTTAGAGCAAAATCTTCTCTGAAAACTCTAGTACAGGGTTGTCCAACTTTTTTTCCTAATGGGCCAAATTATAAATATAGGTACAGTATATTCAATGGGTCAAAAAAAGGTACTTTATATAAATATGTGCTTTTAAAAAGTTCAAAATGTGAATATCAAATTTTAATAAAATATGTATAACAACACAAAATACTGTTTTATTGACAGTAAAAAAATTATACTCACACAAAATATAAATAAATTCAATGCGATTTTTGATATTGCCTTCCTTGCATTGTCAATATCTATTTTTTGGTACTAGTCTTAATTCTAAGAATGCTAGTTAAATGAGAATTACTCAACCTATTTCTGTTCAAATTACTCAATCTATTTCGGTTTTGATGTTTTACATGCATGAAAAGAACTGTTCACAACAGTATGTTATGTATGTGGGGTAGTATAGTTTTCTAGCAACAATTACATCATTACGACTTCAAAGTGTATCCAGTGAAACAAGAATAATTTTTACAATGTACTTTACCAAAATAAATGAAAATGTACATAAAAAGTTTAGGGTGCAGTGGGTCACATAAAAATATTAAGTGGGCCACAGTGAGGTCCACGGGCAACTGGTTGGACATCCCTGCTCTAGCACCATATGCCAATCATTGGAGGTTAATATATGTTGATTCCTGATGAAGGTATATGCTCAAAAGTATAGAGTTTCTCTGGAAGTTTTTACTTTGAGGAAAACTGAATTAAATAAAAATATATCTGATATATCATTTATTTCAATGTTAAACATGTTTAATAATCTTATTACTTCACTGTGTTTAGGGAAAACAGAATCTTTTTGAAATTGGAGAACAACTAAAAGAAATCTTTCAAGAATTGAAAAAATTTTCAGTTATAGAAGATGATGTCTTAACCACTCAGTCATCTGGATGTCTAAGTTTAGTTTATATAAAATTTATGTAAAAATTAATATAAATTATAAATTGGAACAATTAGGGTTTATGCTTTCAAATATAATTTTTTTTTTCTATGAAAAACTGGAGCTATACAATTACAATTAATGTTATAACTTTTATCAATAAGTATCAAAAAGAAACAATACTTTACTCTTATTAAAAAAAAAATATGAAATATATGCTACATAAATCAGTGAAAAATATTAACACTCAAATTTCTTTTATTGAAAATAAATTAAAAGATTTGTTTTATAGAGGTTAAAAATAATATCATGTTGATCAATCAAAAACTATTTGAATTCAGATAAAACAAACAAAAACACAGGTTAGATTAGGTAAGGTGTGTATATATATTATACACTGTGTACATACATACTGTACTGTACATGCAGAGCTGGCCTTACCATAGGGAGAACTGCTCCAGGCTCTAAGTCCTAGGGGGAGCCTCAGTGGTAAAGAAAATTAAAGGGTATAAATTAGGGGCAACCAAGGGGGGTGCCATAATAGGATCTTGCTCCATCCTAAAACTTTGCCTCGGGCCAGCACTGTGTACAGTACATGCATATTTGGAGCCAATGAAGAGGAGGGGAAGCCTGGGCTGAAGTTGTGGGGGCTGACATATATAGAGTCCAGCTCTGACCCCTATACATTAAAATTTTAATTTTAAACTTTAAAATGTCAATTTATGTAATTTCATTTTTAAAAAGAGGAAAAAAGATGGTAAACCAAGAGCATCATGAGGCAAAGGGATTGAGATGCCTGGAAAGCCTATCCCAAGACTCAATAAATCGCTCTCCATAGCATGTCATGGCTTGCTTGCATGCATAATACACACACACACACAGTCTAACAACCTATAGTTCTATAATACAGAAAATTTTATAGTACAGCATAAAAATTCTACATATTAGTCCTTGCTGTATCATACATGTTAGGTGAAACAAAATGAGTGATATATCAGATGGCACAACATAATCAATGTATCTATCTACCTGTTTTGTCTGTTCTCAAGCTCTGTGCGACTTGCTTCTTCAAGATCAATGACCAGAATAAAGTAACATTTCTTTGCCAGCAGAAATTCAATGGCAACCAATTTTTTAAAAGTTGTTGGCTAAAGCACTTTTATATTTAGAACACAAAAAAAAAACTATATACAAATGAGCAATATAATAAGGATTGATATAAGAGGGATACTGTACATTTAAGATTTATTCTTCATAGTATAATATTTTATTATCTGCATCCACTATCATGGAGAATTTGCAGCAATCTTTATATCACTAGCTTAAATTACTTTTTTTATATTATTACTATTATTAAAATAAATCATAGTAGAATTCTGCATAACAGATTTAAATTTATATGTTATATACTAATAATCATTAATCCTAAGTAAATTTAAGATTTAATAGGTAACAACTTAAAACATAATAATTAAAAAAAAAGTTTACTTATTTTTTAATTTAAAAGTTAATTTAATTAATTTTAGAAGAAGACCTTCAGACAGCTGATATACAGCAACATTTTGAATTGTCTGATATGCCGCAAGATATTAAAGGAAGGATTGAATTTGATTCTAGTCAGTTGAAGGTAAAGTTTATATTAATGGGATTATATTATTTAACTTTATTTTAATTTAAATGAATGAATGAATAAAATTACAAATATCAGAATCATTTTTCAAAATGACAATAAAATAATAATTAATTTTATTAATATTAAAACTCTGCTGTGTATACAACATATATCATTACGTAAAGATTTCTGCTATTGAAGAGAAAATTCAAAAAATCATAAAAGTTGTGCAAGAATTGTGTGATAAGAGAGAAGAAATATCACAAGATACATTGTCTGTAAAAGAAAATATTGCAGAAAAATTGAATATACATATATTTGAATCTACGCAAAAACTGACCAAATACGAGGAAATGTCAAATGAAACAAATAAAAAGTTACAAGAGATAACTACTACTATTAATGGAATAACAAAACTGCAAGCTGATATGATAACAGAGGTAAATGAAGAACATATTTGTTAAGGAGGCTCCTCAAACATAAATCTACTTCAAATTGATTTTTCTTAGAGCAAAATCTTCTCTGAAAACTCTAGTACAGGGTTGTCCAACTTTTTTTCCTAATGGGCCAAATTATAAATATAGGTACAGTATATTCAATGGGTCAAAAAAAGGTACTTTATATAAATATGTGCTTTTAAAAAGTTCAAAATGTGAATATCAAATTTTAATAAAATATGTATAACAACACAAAATACTGTTTTATTGACAGTAAAAAAATTATACTCACACAAAATATAAATAAATTCAATGCGATTTTTGATATTGCCTTCCTTGCATTGTCAATATCTATTTTTTGGTACTAGTCTTAATTCTAAGAATGCTAGTTAAATGAGAATTACTCAACCTATTTCTGTTCAAATTACTCAATCTATTTCGGTTTTGATGTTTTACATGCATGAAAAGAACTGTTCACAACAGTATGTTATGTATGTGGGGTAGTATAGTTTTCTAGCAACAATTACATCATTACGACTTCAAAGTGTATCCAGTGAAACAAGAATAATTTTTACAATGTACTTTACCAAAATAAATGAAAATGTACATAAAAAGTTTAGGGTGCAGTGGGTCACATAAAAATATTAAGTGGGCCACAGTGAGGTCCACGGGCAACTGGTTGGACATCCCTGCTCTAGCACCATATGCCAATCATTGGAGGTTAATATATGTTGATTCCTGATGAAGGTATATGCTCAAAAGTATAGAGTTTCTCTGGAAGTTTTTACTTTGAGGAAAACTGAATTAAATAAAAATATATCTGATATATCATTTATTTCAATGTTAAACATGTTTAATAATCTTATTACTTCACTGTGTTTAGGGAAAACAGAATCTTTTTGAAATTGGAGAACAACTAAAAGAAATCTTTCAAGAATTGAAAAAATTTTCAGTTATAGAGGTAATATCAAATATTGATATTCAAAAAATATAGATGTATTGTATATAAATAATCTAATATATAAAGGAGAAAGTAAGCAAGCTAGCTCTTCATGCATTTTGATACATTTTGAGCAAATAAAATGAAAATTTTCAGGGACCATCCTTTCATCCAGAAGGAAGTCTACTACTATTACTTTTGGTCAAATTAACTTTAATCCCCAAACCATAACAGGCTGTGAATTGAAGTTGATTCTATCCCTTTCTATCTGATTAGTGAGATAGTGGTATTTGAATAGGAAAATTACTTAATGCAAAGTTATCAGTGAGCACAAAATATGTTTTTAGAGATTTTTAAGAGTGTAGAGTTTAACTATTTAGTCCATTTGTTGCAAAATTTGTACGTTGGCTAATTACCATTTCTTATTCAGCTATGAATGGTATGTTAGAATTAACATTAGAAAAAATTTGAATGCCTTGAATGCCTCTCATTTACTAGTATAATAATTAAGTACAATCATTGTGTTAATAGGGTTACATATAATTTTATGGTATCATTATTACTTTATTATGCTTTAACAAATACAAAATATATTAAAAATTTATAAATTTTCTTGGTGCTCTATGTATAAATTTTATAGAAAACAACATATAAAAGTATATAAATTATTTTAGCTATTTATTTCAAATTTTGAAGTTAAATTTGTTAAAAATAAATGAATAGGTTCTTATAAATTTCAATTGTTAAATTATTTTATATCAGTCTAACTGATGCTGATGATAATCATTGTCACAATAATTGAATTATTATAGGATTTGTTTCTAAGATACAGGATAAAATAATTCACTACCTATAACTTTACATTTGTAGATATCATCATAAATTAAGTATGATAATTTTCTTCACATCTACTGTAGATATTAAGAAAACTTACTGTATAGTAAGATTATTATTATTTGCAACATATTTTGACATAATTACAATAGTTAATCCTATCCTACAAAGTCTTTATGAATAAAAATATAATCATTTCATATGAAACATCAGTAATACATATATAAAATTAGTTTTGTATCATTAAGGGATTTCATTATTCAATACTAAATTCACTATTTCAATGCTCCTATAATTATGGCTAGATGGACAATGCAGTAAAGATATCAGCTTGCCATTCTGAGAGAAATTGGTTTGAATCAAAGTCAAAACCTTAAATTTTTATGGGTAATTCACCCAGATCCTTTATATCAGATTTGGCTATCATCATCCAACTTTGTTTTAAACATGGCCAAGTCCATGATGGCTGAGAGAAAAGGGCTGTTTTGTGCTGAAAGATGGAAAAGAAGTTTTATATATATATTACATGCATACACTTTATTAACCAAATTACAGTGGTACAGTGCCTCAGGATACGAACGCCCCAGCATATGAAATTTTCAGGATATGACATGAAATTTGAACATAATTTCGCTCTATGGTATGAACAAAACCTCACCATACGACGTTACATTAGTTTGCAGCGCCCTTTTTTACTCACTTCTATTCATTGGTCTCAGTCCGCGTGTTTGCTTCATTGTGGAAGGATCTTGCTCGATAAAGGAAATCTTGAGGTATTATCAGAAAGTGACTGATTTTATTAAAGAGAAACATTCCAAAAAAGTTCACACTGACTGTATTGCTGCTCAGTTTAATGACATTTGCCTAAGTCATTTTAGAAACATTTTAAAAAGTAGGCAAAGCCAAACCTCTTTGGATAGATATTTTACCAAGAGACCTCTATCCAGTAAAAGTGTTGGTGGAGGTAAAGGAAAGACGGCAAAAAACAGTGAATAAAAAATTTTAAAAATATATATAAAACAGAAAAGTTAAAAAATTAGTGTTAAGTTATTTTTAAGTTATTATTACATTGTGTTATGTCAAGTTAAGTTTTAGTATCATTTCCCCTCTCCCTCTTCTCCACCACCAGTTTACACCTCCACCGTGGTCTATCCTTAAAGATAAAGTGCAAATAAAACTACAATTTTTTTTATCGGTTATTATTCTATTATGTTTATTTATACATTTACAACTACAAATGCATTTTTCAGTGTTTTCCTTACTAAAGTTATTTTTTTTTCAATGTACTACTTACCTTTAATATGAGTGTTTTTTTCCTGTTGGAACGAATTATTTGATTTTACATATAATCGTATGGGGAAAAATGATTCACCTTACGACATTTTCATGATACAATCTCAGTTTAGGAATGGATTAATTTCGTATCTTGAGGTATTACTGTAATATGCTTAATAAAAAATTAATGGGAATAGCTATGACAATATGTTTTTGCATCAAATACAGCAGACTGTAGTTTGTACAAGTGGGGGACAAAAGCCAGAAGACCTTTAAATCAGAAAAATCTATAGTTCACCACATAAAAATTACTTCAAAAGTTTGTTATCTTTCTTTAAAGGGATCAAACTTCTAAAGGAAAGCTGACAGACACCCAGCTCAAGAAAAGAGAACTCAGATAAATAACTTTGTCCAAGCAAAAGTTTGCATATTTACAAATGAGATGCAGAGAAATCTTCTCAGTAGAATTGCAAAGACTGAGAAGGAGAGTTTGTCAGCAATTCAAAAAATTTTACTCTATTGATGACAACACTGTTTCCAATGAGTATTGCTGTAACATGGTGACTGTTAATGAGAAAGCAATTTATATGTTGCCAGTGAAAGATGACAATTACAATTAAGGAGAACTCTTCATAGAAGGACCATCATCTTGTTCAGATTATAGTTACTTCAGCATAATGATTATTAAAATTAATTTATTCTCATTAAATATTTTTAGTTTGAAAAATTTGTTATTCAAGAATGTAAAGAAGAAGAAAAAAAAAAAGGAAGAGCAGATCTCAAGGAAGGGTAATCATTCCTCCTGGTTTCTCTCTATACCCTTGGTTCAGTGCTTTGATGACCAAGTGATTTATATGCACTATAGCAAGAGGATTGGCCCAAGAGAAGGGAAGCAAGTAGGGGTATGGAGGTTGGATTATGAGAGGAGCCAAGTGAGCACAGGTATGAAGGTGGGCTGCCCATAAACCACCCATATGAGGTTGAGTGAAGTAAGCAAAGCTAGGGAGTCAAGTGGGAAATGGTCCAAGGGGTTGGCTCTTTGTGGAGATTGAATTATTATGAAATTTTTGTTATGAATAGTCTATATTGGAAACAAGTGGATGAAACTAATGGAGAGTTAGGCCACTATAGACAGCTACAGGAACAAGTCCATATTTTATCATTCTTATTTTTCCTATTGTCTTCAATATTGTTATTCGATGTTAGGAACAACAGATGATTTAATTATCATTCAACACATTCATTATGGAATTAATCTGTGTATCATAGATATTACATCATCAATGACAGAAATATTTGTCTCAATCAGAAAAATATTTATAATTGTAAAGAAAAAAATATCAAATTTGATATTTTTGAGTGCCCTTCATCAATCTTTATCTTACAATATATATCATATTATATTTAAACAGTTTATTTATTTTAATACCAGTAATTATTATATCATTATAGTCATTTGATTTAAATATTTTCATTAATAAGTGGCAGTAGATGTAGGAACAATTGTTCTTGAAAAAACAAAGTTTATCTAGTAAACAAGGAGAATAAATGGATTTAAACTAAAATAACTTGGTAATAGCAGAAAAAGAACACAGAAAAATTATTTGCATGTTCAATAAAGTGAATAGAACAGAAAAGAAATCAAATCTTGTGTGTTTATAACTCCAAACAAAACATTTTACACAGTTTTCATCATATAAAAATAAAATAATATGATCCATTAAGTTTATTTTTGTTTTTGAAATCCAAACAATTTTTATACAAAACTTTCAAATTTTGGTAATCGTAACTTATAATTAATAATAGTATAATGTTATTGTAGTCAAACTACTTGTTAATTGATATGTATATTGATATGTATAGGACATACAATATCGTGTGGAAGATATACGAAACTGCAAAGTAGACAGATCTGAAATGCTTGATGGCTTAGATAGAAAAGCAGATAAATCCCAACTTGAAGAAAAACTTGATAAATCAACACATGTGGCTTCCTGTGAAGAAATAAATTTGCAATTTGTTGATGTAATTGCCAAAATAGCTGCTCAAGTAAGCTTAAAATTTATTATTATTAAAATAATATAAAGTAATAAAAAAGTATGAATGCTATACATTTTAATATTTCCACTTACACAATAAGAAATTCATATTTAGAAATAATAATGAAAATGTATATACATATAAACATTCCAAAGCTCAATATTTTAGTAATATGCCAAACAAAAGTGTATGAACATAAATTTTAAAAATTACTTTGTGGCATAGTAAACACTAGTACCGTAAGGTCTCTTTTTATGTGGATTATTTTTATGCGATTTTGAAGTTGTGTGGTTTGTATTTCATCCAAAAATTTCTTGGACAAACATACATATAGCTCCATTTGTTCCACTGACATATAACGTTTATGGATGTAAAGGACAGCTAGATCTACCTTAATCGCTTTAGTTTCTAGCAATTTTTGATATAAATGTAATTAAACATAAAAAATACTTAAAACTGAAAAAAAAACGAAAGAATTAAATTAATTAAATTTTAATTAACTCTTCACATCCAGATGTCAGTGATTTGTTTTTAGAGTGAGCTTTTGCAATTCGGGGATTCCCCTTGTACAGTTCGATCTAATGAAGTATGTACAGTACATGATAATTACCATCGACAAGTCGCTATTACATCATTCTGAGTTTCGCATTGAAAGGTATAAACTGTAATTGTTTTGAAATTAAATTTTATTTTAGCGGTGTTTTGTTCATTTTTATAATAAGTAGCGAGTTTAAATTTTGCTGATTTCAAGTTGCAGTAATAAGCAGCCTATTTCTTTTAATTTCTGCAAACTTTTTTATGCGGTTTTAAGTTAATTTTAACTCGTTGTTTTGGTTTTATGCGATTTTAGAAAATTTCGGAACGTATCCCTACTTTTTCAAGGCAAGTAAAGTCTTTTTTTATGCGAATTTTTTATATGCGCTTTTCTGTAGAACATATCCACCACATAAAACGAGACCTTACAGTATTGAGTTTTATTCCAAAGACACATGGCAAATTTTCATCAAAATCCTTTATTAGTTGAGTCGATATGATTTTTCAGAGTTATGAGGTAACATAAGCAGATGTTTTATCATCTAATTTTTGGTTTATAAAATTCCTTGAAAAACAATTATTATTCCAAAGCTGCAGATTTTAAATCTATGATAAAATATTTTAAACAAAGATTAATAAAAAAAAATTTTTTAATTCGTAAACTATATTTTTCTCAATTAATATGTCATCAACACTTAATTTTTTCACTCTATGAGCAGTAAGAAGGCTCTCATTATCTTTTTAATGCAAAAAACAAAATTATTTTCTTTACAAATCATTTCATATTGAAGTTATATATGCAAAATCTAATATATTATTCCTTCTTGATACTGATAGTTAATACATATACATCAGTGATGAGATTCAAATAATTTAACAGCTGGTTCACTGCAATAGTGACCATTGTAAGTATAAAAAAACAATATTTATAAATTTCTTTTAAGCTGTTAAAAAGTTGCCTTATAGATTAATAAATATATAATCTGTTTTGTTTACATCATCAATGCTAACATACTATTTCTATACTATCAAAATGCATGAATGGTATGCAATTATTACAATCTTTTAAACATGAGTACAGCAAGTTACATCAAGAAGACTAAGTGATCTGTTTCATGCATAGCATATTAACTCTGTTCTCATCAAGAAGACATTGTTTTACTTCTTTAGTTTATGATTCCAGTTTTTCAATAAACTTTTTGTTTTTGAAAAAAATAGTTTCTTTACAAAAATTTAGAGTTACAAATCATATTTTAATTGTTACATTAGCTATCCTTATCATCATCATATCAAAATCTCAAATTCTTGAATAGGGAATAATATTTCAAAAGAACTTACTATATCAAACATTACATGAATAAATGTCTAAAATTAATGAATTACGTTAAATTATCTTGCAGCATCTTTATTCTATGATGTTTATACTTCATATTTTCAAAATTATTTTGATAAAACAAATGTCAGAAATTAGCTTAAAAAACTTAATGTAAATGATATTGTTCAACTTTCCATTGAAAATCTGAATATCATCATCATAAATATATGCAAAAGCATGTAATTTAATAAATTTTATAAATACACAATTTTAAATTATTATATAATTTCATAATTTGTATATAACATGTTTAATTATATCACACCTTTTTGTCTTCCAAATATAAAAGCACTTCAGCTAATACTTTTTAAAAAATATGGATTTTTACTGGCAAAGAAATAAAATATTACCTTATTCCAGTATTAATCTTAAAATTACCATCGTATAAAGTACAACCTACAAAAAAGCGAGTCATTATGGAGTTAAAAATTAGAAAAAACAAGTGGCTAGACACATTGATTATTATTTGATATACTGTATTGCTGATTTGGTTTGTCTCCTTAAATGAGCGATACAACATGAGATTACTATATATTTTAAAAAATGTACCCAGATAAGATTTTTGACTACAAAACATAAGTCCAAAAAAAGAATCAAATTAGAATCAAGCTAATTAAAATAATTAATACAAGTATGTCTTTTTGTTATCTGTCAGTAACATTAATTATTATTCTAGACATTTTTAAGTAATCTGAAGACAGATTATTTATTAAATACCCAAATTTTAAATTATGCTAGTGTATTTGGAAATTGCATAATTATAAACAACAGATGTTAAGCTAATTAATATATAAAGGATTCAAATAACCACAGATACAATTCCTGCAAAAACTATATTTATTTTCTCATCAGCCCGCATGTGAAATCTTCCTCTTGTTGTATACCTTGTTGAACTTTACATTTGCTAGCATATATTAATTGCTTTTTTGGATTGTAGATATGTTCTGCAATAAAGTGTTTGTTTAGAATTGGTCCCATATCTTACATATATATGCACCCAAATTTTTTTCATTTAAATTTAAGATTGTAAGACATTGAATTTTTTTGCATGAAAGACATTTTTTACAGACCTGTGTAATTCTTTATAAAGATAGTCATCTTTATAAAGAATTTTTTTTTGCAGATCTGTGTAAAGAATTACACAGATCTGCAAAAAAAAATTTTTTTCCAGCTGCATGGGATATTTTTGCCAAATTATATGTTTTAAAGATTGGAGATTCTAAAAATGACTTCCATAACATCCCATCACGTATAGTTTTTGCAAAATAAAAACAAATTTTTGATAAAAACTCTTATTTATTACAATGAACTAAATATATTATATTTTCTTACAACTAATCAAAAAATTGTTTCTGATATTTATACACAATTTTAGGTCTACTCCTTTTTTTTATGATACCTTTTCTTCTTCTCTTTGATGCTCCAAGCTCGTTTCCGATTTCATTCTCTGGTTTCTCGATTGAGCATCCAACAGTAGTCAGCTAACATATTGACATCCCATTTTCCTTGGTAACGTCTCTCGATATCATGGACATCCTGGTGAAATCTTTCACCCTGTTTGTCACTGTAGGCTCCTAAGTTTTTGGGAAAATAGTCAATATGGGAATGTAAGAAATGAACTTTTATGCTCATCTTGCATCCTTGAGCTTCATATGCTGCCAGCATGCATTGTACAATGATGTTGTAGTCAGGATACTTAGTATTCCCCAAAAACTTATGTACTATATTCTAGAAAGAGTCCCATACTTTTTTTCCTTTTCTCCCATTGTTTCCAAAAAGAGGGGATCATATAAAAGTTTTCTTATGTTGGGGGCAGTGAAAACTCCCTCTTTTAACTTGGCTTCAGAAAGTTTCGAGAACTTGGAACACAGATATCTGAAATATTCCCCATCTCTTGGCAGTGATTTGACAAACTGCTTTATAGCCCCAATTTAATATGAAGAGGTGGTAATAACATTTTTTCTGGGGGAACCAATGTTGTATTGATGACATTTTTCTCACCAGGGGTTAAACTGTCTCATGGTGGCCAGTCAGTTTTTGTCCAGCGCAGCTGTCTTGCTCTACTATCCCATAAACAACAAAAGCAAGGATATTTTGCATAACCTCCCTGCTGACCCAACAACATGTTAGTTTTTTGAAATCTCCACAAGCCATCCATTGATGCTCTTGATATTTAATTTTCTCAAGAATCAGAGCCAAGTCAGTATAGTTTTCTCCTTAGTGTTACCACCCGGACAGTCCAGGAATTGACTCACTGTCTGTGTGAGCTATTAATTTTGTCTGGGAATATCGAGTACAACCTGTTGCCTGTTGATCTTTTTTCTCTTATTTTTATTTTTGCTTGTACGATTCATATTCGCACACATCTCCAATATCCAATAGAGCTAAGTCATCTCTAGTTGTTTTTTCTTAATTTAGGTTACTTACATTACTCCTACCCAAGTCTCCCTAGTCCCTAACTATAACTGATTTAGAACTGGCATGCACTGCACGTTATTCTTTGCAGTGCAAAATGACATTGTGCATGTGTCAGGAACTTCTGTTCGAACAAACCTCACCTGCTGTCCGGGTCAGCAATTTGAAAAGGTGGCAACACTATTTCTCCCATATGAACTGAGTATCCCATAGGAAGAGATACAAATACATTTCCATTATGCAGCAATACTGCTTTGAGGCTAGTTTTAGACAAATCAATGAATATGCGCCATTCTGATGAATCATTCTGTTTCAACGCACTTCATGAGCCCATGAACATCATTACAATAAACTAGATTTTCCTCTTTGGAGAAAAACTGAGTAAATTTTCTCTCTCTCGATGCCTGTACCACAAAAATGAGGTCCCAGATGATAGCAGGTTTTTGGTTTTTAGCCTTGATCCTAGCAATTCAGCTGCATCTTTTGAAAGATCTAAGTCTCTTACTAAGTCATTGAGCTCACTCTGAGAAAAAATTTGAGGTCCTTTGTCAACAGAAAAATCTGAGCTAGATTCGTCCTGGGAAGCTAATGTGCCTGAGTCCTTTGACTCATTCAGGCAGAGCCGTAACTAGGATTTTGGATGCCTATGGCCAAGAATAAAAATAGTGCCTTTTTAATTTTTATTATTAAAAAAAAATAATTTTATTCTAAAAAAAATGCTATTGTAAAAAATTATCTAATGACACTTAAATACTATATAAATATAAATATAAGAACTTTTTGGGTTATTAATTTCGAATACATATTATTTCGAAACCTTCTCGTTGGCGCCTTTATTAAATCGGTACCTATGGCGGGGGCCACATTGGCCATACCCTAGTTATGGCTCTGCATTCAGGATGTCATCTAAATTAGAAGGTGGCTATGGAACTGGTTTTTCAGAACCATGGGACACTGGACGAATAGCTGAGACAAGGTTAGGGTAAAATATTTTATTTTCATTTTTTGTATTAAATCCTTTAACATCTACCGAACAGAAGTAGCAGTCGGTTGTGTGATTTTTCTGTTCATGCCATATCATAGGAATGCCAAAACAAAATGAGTTTTTCTTACCCTTAAACCACAAACAAAGATCTTCCTCGCATCTTATGCAGAGCCCATGCTTTGTCTTGATCTCCAAGTATGGGAACTTCCTTCCAATATGAGATTCCCCGACGAACTCCCCGAATCCTGCCGATCTTTGACTATATCTCATGATTTGTGACCAATCAGCTTATTTGTCTTCACTCACATGAACGGATGAAAAGGGGAATTATTGAGGGGTCGCCAATTCCCAGTGTGGTGAGATTTGTGTTAGATAAGTGGAAAAACAAAGGATGCTTCAACTTCCGTTAAAGGAAGTGGCTCTTTTATCAGTTTTCCCACGTTAGAAAAACGATATTTTCACACCAAAACAAAATAATATTTTACTTCATAAATTTAATTTTATATTTAAATTGTTAATTAGACCCAGGGACTATTCGGATCTTACACAAGTTTCAATTTGAAATACGCAAAATAAACTTTCTTCACAAACTCACTTAGGTTTCTTTGTTGATTTTTTATTGTGTATTCACCACAAATATAACAGAAGCTGTCGGGAGAAATTATATAACCTCTGAGAGGCATATTCCAGAAATAAAAATACAAGCACAGTAGCGTTTGAATGCTGGATATGAACTGAGTGTGGCATTAGATGGCCAGTGAGATACTGAACTTTTTTAGCTTGTTGAAACATGATCTAATCCAACAGTAGGTTGTTTATATTTATTCCTATTATCCCAGATAGCATGTCAAAACATGCTCAACCTCACCAGTAATATAACTATCAACTTTTAACCTGTTTCTACATGATCATGCAACCTTTCTCCTAACGCTATAACTACTTAACTCACCTCCCCCTACCTTTACTCTCTTCAACCATTAACATTTTTTTTTTATTGCCAAGTGCAGCTATAATTGATAGAATTAATGTGAGAAGCTTCGTTTTAAGGCCATATTTTAAATTAAAAAAAAAAAAACTAAATTTTAAGTTAACTAGGAATTTTACGCTAGATACAAACAAAAACTTGAGTGTAACAAAAAAAATTGACAAGATGGAATTTTTTTCGTTTTTACCAAGTTGAAATCTATAAGAAAATGTATAAAAATCCTATGCAGTTTTTTACTTGCAGACCTGTGTTATGTTATGTGATAATTATATTAAAAAAATTACATAGAACCACAAACTGTCTAATATACTGTATATGTTCATTGTATGTTTTAGTATTTCACTAATTCAATCTTATTTTGCATTAAAAAAATTGAATTTATAAAAACTATAAATACTAATACTGAATTGTTATTAATGATGATAGAAGACAATTTATATACATTACTAAATCATATAACTAATATAGGAACAAGAAACAGAAAGAAATTTTCAAAAAATAAAGATACTTTTAGATAAAAAACTTGAAATATCAGAAATGGATAAACATCGCGAAATACTGAAGGAACGTTTAAAAATTATCATCACAAAATTGAAACTACTTAGAGATGATGAGGAAGAGCGTTCTGCTGCAGGAGTTAAAGTGTAAATATCTCAAGCTGTAATAATGTTAAACAGTTTAAAATATATTCTACAGGACTTACTAGTATTTAAAACATTAATTTTATTTTTCAGTAGATGCATTTCATGTGATAGACCATTGAAACAATTTAATAAGAAGTAAGTATTTTTCAAATTCTATGTAGAATATCATAACATTAAACTTATAAAATAAAAATCATCACCATCCTAACTTTTTCAGTTCACCATACTTGAGATTTACATTCTGAATCTTCTTGCTTCATGCCTTTTTGTTTCATATAAATTCAACTCATTGATTGAAAAAATGCAAAATAATTATAATTCTGATCATATAAATGCTAAAAAAAATGTCTCTAAAAACAGCCTGAGTCAATAAATTTGATTCCTTTTTAAATAAATAATTTTGAAAAGTCAAAGGTCAAAATTTGAAACAACTAATCTATCAAGACTTTCTTTTTTTATAGATGAACATTATACCCACAGTAAAATCCCTACTTTACAGCCATCAATGGTTCTGAGCAAAAGTGGTTTTTATGAGGGATTACTCTGAAGGGGTTTTAATTAAATCAAATAATAAATACAATATCTTAAAGTATAGTGTATTTTAATCTTGTATTAGTCCAAATGAAAAAAAAACAGCACTTGTTTTAAGCATGTAACTTTTTGCAATACAATTTCTTTTTCAAATTCCTTTTTTACTTTGCACCAAAAAAAGTTTAAAGATGTGTATTTCCTAAATTATTTGTCAGTAGCTTTTGACTGGCAAGCACTTCCAAAAAATCACTTAGTTTCATAGGAAAAGGTTCTGGCCATTCATTGTTGTAATCATCCTGTATGTTCATTGTACCATTCATTGTTATAAGCATCCTGTTCTTCATTCTCCATGTCATATTCCTTAAACAGATATTCCTCCCAATTTCCCTCTAAATTTTTAGAGCAAATAACTTTCTCACCCCCTCTCTGGTTTTTGCTTACTAAATTAAATACTCAAACAACTGCAAACAAAGGAATTTTGTGAATTTTGAAACCATATTACTGGAAACATTTCTTGATTGTTTTAGGTTAAATCTCAGGCCAGCACTAGCAGAAATATGGCATGCAACCTGATTTGAACAATAATAGCCTTAAGGTACTGCTTACAATACTGAATTTTGAATGCTCGAATGATTTCCTACTCTAAATGGTTGAAGTAGAGCAGTCGTATTTTCTGGAGAAAACTTAAGTTCATCATTTGAAGCTTGATTTTTGTATTGCATGGAGAATCTTGCTGTTCTTTTTAATTTTATCATTCAATCTTTCAAGCTGTTCTGAAAAAACACAGTGATCATCCATGTCACTCAATTCATAATCAGTGAAGTTTTAACTGTGACATCTATGTTCCTAAAACATCTTGGCCAGAAAGCTTTACAGGAGGCTCCTTCTCACCAGTTGTGCTACACAAAAGGCAAACTGTGTTAATCGTTCTTTTGCAAGTTTAACTCCTTTACACTACACACTTTTTCTTGTAAGCATTTTATAGGGAAAAGCTCTGAAGAACAAAACAGTCTCACTCATGTTGTACACATCAGACAGATCATAATTTCCAACAATTTTTTTATCCTGTTAATTTAATCTGAGACAACTTAGCTTTCACCACACACTAATTGAAACACTGCTGTATGTTGCAGAGAAAGATTTGTTTTTATGTGGTCATAATTGGGTGGTTGCAGTTGGAAGTAGGAATGGTCCAGTTGAGGGGGGTTGAGATACATAGAAATTAGGGATTTGCTGCTCTGGACAAAAGTGGTTTTTATGTAGGATGGTCTTTTAGAGGGGCTTTACTGTGTTTACAAAAATTCAAATATTTTCTTAGATAAAAATCATCATCCTTTAAGACATTAAAATAAAATAATAAAACTACTTTATTTTAATAATTTAGGGTAAAAACATAATTGAATCTTAATCTGCTTAACAAAATCAATGATTTCTATTTCAGATATTTGGTAGTAATTAATTATCTCGACAATTTTGAATATGTAAATAAATTTAAAATACAAGAATTATTGAAATTCAAAAATATTTAGCCTGTTAATAAATGCTTAACATACCATCATATTTCCTTGAGTGCAAGATACCAATGAATAAAAAAAATCCAGTAATGAGTTGCATAACTTTCCTGGCTGTTAAAAGTTATTTTTTAACAGCCAGGAATTTATAGTTATAGGAATAGTTATTATGATTTAATATGTTATTAAATCATAATAACTAAAATTATATGTTATTAAGTATGAATTATATGTTATTAAATCATAATAAATAAAATTGTGTGGGGTGCCATCTGTTATGAGATTTTTATTATTATTATTACAGTATTATTATAAAATGGCATAAAGCTTAATTTTGAGTGTAGTGATGAGTTTTATAAAAAAAATTGTAAATGCCAATTACAAGTAAAATTCATTAAGTCTGATTCTTCTCAAGATATGGCACAATCTCCTCTATTTCCCCAACCTCTCAACCTTTAACCATCAAAGTTTAATAGCATCAATGTCCCTTAAATACAAGTTACTATGCCAAATTTTATTTCTTAATCTTTATCCCATCCTGAGATATTAAACGAAATAGACACCAACACCCATGGAATGTTTTTTCTACTTTTTTGATTCAGGGGGTCTCAAAATGTGAAGATTTGCAAAAAACTCAGATGATCAAATTTGACAAGATTCCAATACTTTCTCTTGTTATGTATAGATAACACCCAGGGAAAGTAAAATGAGACTTTGCTGAATATGAAGAGAAATCCATTGGAGCATTTTAAAAACAGTTATTGATGATTATAAATTTATATTAAGTAAAGTTACAATAATAAAAACAGATTTAGATTTAACCTATATGCTTAATTTGTCTCAAATACTGTGTCTGTATCCTATATATGATTAATGAATATGCTCATAACAATAAAATACTTTGTATACACTTGTATTGTTCAAATTAAAAATAATGAAATAATTTATTATACCATATTTCTTCAATTCTAAGATATTTCTAAGATGATTCTAAGACATACCAAAAAGTTATTAAAAAACATCTTAAAATTAATTTCCAAAGGAAAAAATTTTTAAACAACAAATTCTAATAAAATTGGTCAAGTAACAAGTTAAGAAAAGAATTTAAATCATACAAAGCAGATAGTTTGGCAACTCTGTTTCCATAATCTTCTGCTGCATATATAATTTGACATTATAATGTAGCATTAGAATGAAATTTTGAAGCACTTTAATATAATAAAAAGAACTTAAATTAAATGCTCACTATCAGCAAAACAAATATGAATGACAAGACCGTTGAGCAGTATAACCAAAAAGAATTGTTATTGGTGCATACTACATCACATGGTCCACTTGCAGTGACTTCTGATTAAAAG
Source organism: Centruroides sculpturatus (assembly GCF_000671375.1). Classification (NCBI taxonomy): domain Eukaryota; kingdom Metazoa; phylum Arthropoda; class Arachnida; order Scorpiones; family Buthidae; genus Centruroides; species Centruroides sculpturatus. The sequence goes on from NW_019385046.1 coordinate 46,339, forward strand.
TACTATTTTGGACTAAAAATGTCTTACAATTGATAGTGCATTACATCTCTATTTCAGATAAGTAAAATAGTGCATTCTAGAATCAAGGAAATGGCATATATTGAAAACAAAATAATAAATTTTTATTGATGTTTCCTCTTATGCTTGTTGAGTAAGACTATTGTGTTTATATGTATTTATATACAGAATTGCACAAATATTATATACAGAAGCAAGTAGACAATGAGAGAACCATTTATTTTTACTATATTTAAAAATATTTGAATAAAAATAATATTTTATATCATAGATTGATAGAAATCAGTTCATATTAATTAAATTGCAATGTATATGGATTTCATTAACACATTTATTCTATTTCAGTGCTGTTATAAGTGATGGAAGCCAAAATCCATTGTTACAATTTGAAATGCCACATAATAGGTAACATATAAACTAACATACTACCTATATAATTAAATATAGATTGTATGTGTAATGTAACATAAGTAATTTGCAATTTATAATTCATTTTTTTATTTAGTGAAGGTTTTTTGCCACCAGTAAACAAAGGTAACCTATCTGAAGGCTATCATAAACTGAAAACACAATCCTTTTATTTGAAAAAGACTGCAATAACTGGGTTAGTATATCTTTTAAAGTTTATCTTATTAAAGATTACATCCACTTTTAAAAATATTTATCTATTTTTAAAACTCTTCCTTCAATATCATAATAATAATTACATGTTTAAAGTTAATTAATCTCAATTGTAATTTATTTTTTAAAATTCACTTGCATGTTTTCATTTTATATATTATAATTAAATAACTTTCATGAAAATTTAGTAATGAAAAAAATTTTAACTTTTCATTGTGTTAATTTTCTAAACAAATCCAAAATCTGCAATTAGCTGCTTTCAATAATCAAAAATATCTGGACAAATTTTTATAAATTAATTTTATATTAGAAAAATAATTGCATGCAAATTACTAAAAAGTCTTTGAATAACAACATGTATTTTAACAATATAAAATTATGCATAATTAACTTCAGGCAAATGTAAAGTAGGATATGCAATAAGCATGCATATGCATTTATACATTAGCTTTGACATTAAACTAATAAATATTAAAAATTATTCTAATATATATTAATTCTGATTTTATTTTTCAGTCCAGATGGAAATAAGGCCTGGTAAGTATCAGTTTATTCTTTTAGTTTTACCATCATAATACAAAAAAGTTTACAGAAAATTTATTAAAATACAGTAGACCCCCTATGACGCTTAGATACGTTCCACGCTAATCGAATTTTACGTTGTAGGAATGATTAAATACATGAGCCAATCGCAGCGTGATAGGTGTGAACTTCACGGACTAAGGCTGTTTGAAAGGTTTTCTTCTATAAAATTAACCGATTCTAGACTAATTCCACTCAACATTTCCAAAACACGTATAATTTTTTGGGAATAATCTGTATAAACTATGTTATAAACAAAAAATTATAGGAATACTTACTGAGTGTGCACCATTCGACTACGCCGTTGTTCAAAGCTTGTCTTCATCGCGGAACAGCACACGAAACGGCGGCCGCGATTTCTGATAAATAATTTTTCGCAGAAAAATAACTTGACCTTTGGAGACATCATTAATATAAATAATTTTTATGGCCGTTGAATAAGAAGTGTTTCTTTCACAAGAAATGTATAAAATTAGTGCTGTATTAGACTTACGGTACCTAATTTACATACTGTACAGACGATAATAAACTCAACTTACTAGCCTAAAATCTCCGTAGCGTGTTGCCAGGCGGCAGAAAGCATATATATAATTATAATAAAGTTACAATAAATTAAGTTAATATATAATTATATATACAGTACCTAATTTATATATAATTATTATATAATTATATGTACAGTACCTAATTTATATATAATTTATATATAATACTAAACAGACGATAGCAAACTCAATTTAGCCGCTCCGTAGCGTGGCGCAGGGTCGGAGGAAAGTAGTTTGGCTGCTCATCCACTATTGGTCCAGACTATCAATCTTGTCGCGAAACGAGTCGGCGAAGACGTTTTAGGAGCTGCTTTATACGAATGTTGCTACAATTTTTTCGCTACGTTATAGGAATTGTCATTATAGGAACGCACGTTATAGGGGGGGGTCGACTGTACAGTACACTCTTGCTAATCTTTTCTCACGATTATCAGGCATACCCCAGTGTAATTGCCTTTGTGTTTTGATATCCACGAAAATGTTTGTCATGTCACACATCCTGTTTATCGTTTACTCAGGTTTCATTTCTGTGCACAGTATCACATGTCAGCACACCATATTGTTTGCCCATCTGCCGCCAAAAAGAATCGGTACAAAAGGACTTGCCCTTTGATACTGATTCTTTTTGGAGATGTCATTCGTTGGCTTCAGGCCTATACACTCAGTAAATTTGACACACACTAATTTGGAACCCCTCTGCACAAGGAATGGCCAGATTAGCAAAAGTCTAATGCAGTGGCAAGTCTTTTTCCAATAGTAGTTCAAAATCAAATTTGAAATTTAGTAATTCCAAATCACAGGTCAAATATTTAATTTGAGTACTTTAGAAAAAAAAAGAAAAGAAATTTTACTGAACTTTCTAAACTATCAAAACAAAAACAAACAACAAATTCTATGTAAATGAAATTAATAATAATAATGCAACTATAATGGAAACAAATACTGTATTTCATTTAATAGGATATCTGCTGTTGTTTATTTGATGATAACTTTTCTGTCCGAGGTTTATAATTAGTGACCCGTAAGACTCTTTCCAACAGCTTTAGGATCTGCTTTTACACTATACATGGTGTCTCAGTTAAATGTTTCAGAACTTCTATGAAGGGTAGGGTGCATCCTGACGACTTGGAATCATATAGCAATGTGGGGTTGGAAATGCTCTCTTGACGCTGTAGATGGCATTGTGTGAAAGTTCCGAGTGTTCTTGCAGGGAATTATCATTTCGCACAAGGACACAGAGTTAGCCTATATGCATTTGGTGTACAGGGCTGCAGATTGTAGTGGGCCAGCCACACAACACTTGTAAGTGAAACGATATCTGACGAGGCATATTTCCAGCCATAATTTCTTTGCAAGCCTGCACCAGAGATTAACTGTTTCTGTGTACATCACCGCTTCAGGAAAGCATTTCTGACCCCACATTGCTATATGATTCCGAGTCATCAGGATGCACCCTACCCCTCTTAGAAGTTCTGAAACATTTAACTGAGATACCCTGTATATGCAAAATTTTGAAATCTACCAAACATTTTTTAAATAATTTATAAAAACTGTTGTGGTACCTTGAAATCATTACATGGTTTACAGATTTGCCATTGCTAGTTGAGTGTATTTTTATACTAGATTCTTGAAAATCTACAAATTTTCCATCATACAAAATTTATTCTTTAGAGAAAATTTTATCAAATGTTTTACCATCTAAACACATTTTTAAAATATTTAAAAGCTATCGTTATATTTATATCTATCCAAATAAATTTTATTGAATATTGAAATTTAATATCAGGGAAGAGGTTCCATTACAAGGAACAGACGGACGAATATATCGAGGATATTTAGAGAAAACTCGGCAAATTTCCTCGTCACAATGGTAAATAGTAAATCAGTTTTATACAATGTGTTATAAATAATAATAATAATTTATTTTTTCTGAATTCAGTTGATATATAAGTAATTTTCTTTATCAGTTAACAGATTTCTGTTAACAAAATTTAGAATCAAGTCCTATTCAAGTATATTTAATGTTTCCTTGAAATCCTTATATTTTTAGTTGTATATTTTAAACTGTATTTATAATCTATAATATAGACAGACTTAATTGAAACAAAATTGTATATTATCTCAAATACATAATTTTTTCCTGTATAACTTGAATATTTTCTTATATAATTTTTAATTTATAGAACATCATCATTCAAGATCCACAGATTTAGACTAATAACAAAAGTTGATAAATTTATCATTAAAAGTTAAATATGTAACTTTTAAAGTACTAATATACCATAATTTCTGAAAAAAGTAACAATTAAATAACATCCTTAGGAAACAAAAACTAATTCTGCAGCTGAAAAAGCCAAATTTTTTGATCTGTTCATTCAAAACATCAATCTTATTTAATTAAATCAACTATTTTGAATTTAACAGATCAAAAAAATTTACAGCTTTTTTATTATGTGAAAATACACAAAGAACTTAAGAAAATTAGAGCCATTATTAAAAGGGTATATCTACGTGTGGAATTTAGAATTTACAGAAAAATTTGTAAATCATCATGATAAATTTGGGAAATATATTTTCTGTTTTTCATATATATCATATTTGAATTACATATGTTATTATATTATAATTTATTTACTTACTAATTTAATCTATTCATTTTTGTTTAATTCAATGATTATGTAAGTTCCAAATCTGTGGTGAATTTGTTTACTCTAATATTTAATCCAAATGATTCCTAACAGAAATAAAACAATTCTGAAATTTTAATTCATTAAAATCAAATTATTAATATTTTTCAAAAAATTTATTAAAAAATCCATTAAAATCATTTTAATTTAATTCAAACAACAAATTGAATTTTAACAAATTTAAACAATAAAAATTGTCATTAAAATTTTGGAGATTGGTTATAAAATAAATATTTTGAACTATCAGATTTGTTTTATTACTCGGAAATATATTTACTTTTATTCTTATAAAAATTTTATAATTTTTTAATTATATAAAAGGAAATAGTTAATGAATTTTGATTAAATATCTTAGAGAATTGAGTATTCTTTATAACTTAATTGTAAATTCAATTCAAAGAATATTTAATTTCCATAAAATGAAAAAAAATGTGTATTTCACAATATGTATGAATATGGTACTAAATGCTAAATTAATTATTGTTCATGATTTAGCTCCAAATAAATAAGAAAAATTATTTATTACTAAATTAATTTTATTAACAGATTAATTTTTAAAAAATAAAATTTTCTTTTCAGATTATACAAGAATATTCAAAATTGTTTAATCACAAGTTAAAATTTTTGTATCATGTATCAAAATAAATTTTTAATTTCATTTAAAACTGCTGAATATGTTAGTTATTCTTTAAATAAATTAATATGCGGGCTATTTTTTAAATAAGGTCCGTTTTTTAATAAGAAGAAAAATACTGTAAATATCATTAAAATATATTTTTTCCCATATTCTACATACTTTTATCTACTTTTCTACATAATTTCCATTTTTGTTCAAAGATTTGTCATACCACTCAAAAATCTTTTTAATTCCAATTTCAAAGAAATCTGCCGCCTGCCGCCAGAAGACATTAGGCCACGCTGCTTGTCTTGTATGACACAGCGGAGTTTTCTAAGGTCACACAATAAGCATCAGAATTGATTGTTGTGCCTCTTGGCATAAAATCCACCAACAAAGTCCCTTTCTTGTCCCAAAAGACAGTTACCATGATCTTTCGTGTTGAAATCAAATAACAGATCATATCTTATGGTCGGCGGGCGACTCAATTTTCTTAAACATTATAAACTTCTACAGTTCAGCACACAGATAGACGAAACGACTGCAAATGGCATCTAAACATGCGCAAGGAATGCTGAAAGCAGATGCTCATGCACACTGCTGCAATCATGCGTCATTCTCACTCTCATTCACAAACAGACCTTATTTAAAAAAATAGCCCTTGTACATTTTAACTTCAATTTAATGCAATTAAAATTTATCATTGTTAAAAGTTATTGTTTGTTTGTTTAGTTAAGTTACGGCAACACAACACTTGGGCGATATGCCTATGGGGAATGCCTTCAGAGAGGTCATTTTATGGTAACTGGCCCCTATTCAGATGTTAAAGATGTGGAGAAAACGTGGAAAACTCCATGTGACCAGCCCATCCTTGCGAGGTGCAAACCTATGACTGAACTGTCAGTGTTCAGGGAATGGAACCGTTTGGCCACTGGTGGGCCAGTTATTGTTATTAAATTTTAACATCTATACATTACAATTGCTGGTATTTTTTTTTATAAGAATGTTTTTTTACAAATTTTTATAATTATAATATAAGCATATAAAGTTTTGAAAATATAATTGATTGGTTAAATTACATGATTCCTGTAACTGGTGTAATTTTCTGATCTGATTTATTACATCAACTTGTTTTTTTTTTCTTTCTTTAAATTGGCAACCAAATTGCAAAGCTATTAATCAGAAGTAATTAAAATCTTTTAAAATTTTCAGCACATTTTTGGCAGGAAGTTGCAAATAAAACTTTCAATTTAATATGATATTAGCTAAGAAAAATAACAGTTGAAATTTTCTGAAATTGTTTTCTTAATGTTACAGATTCTGATTAATTCATAAAATAGAGCCCACCAAGGCTGAGTAGATAAAAAACACTGAACATTGGTAGTTGGTCTTGGGCTTGTGCCTATCCAATGGGCTGGCTGTGAGAAGTTTTCTGGGTTTTATTCTTGTGTCTAATACTTAAATAGAAGCCAGTTTCCCCAAAGGAAGTCCTCCCAGAAGGCATAAGTTGAGGAGATTGTCCTTGTATTGTGGTGCTTTATTCAAATGAACCAACAAATTCTTAAAAGAACATATTTTCCATATACTCATCATTAGGGAAATTGAAGAAGAAAATTCTAAATTTAATTATTATTCATTTAATATCCAGCATTAAAACAACATATTAATCTTGAGAACCAAACCACATACTTGTATTAGATTATTGTAATTAGCATACTCCTTATCCAATGTTATCTGGAGAAACTGTTTGCATCTGGACTTCTACATAATTTTATATGCTGACATTTCCGACTTGTAGAAAAGATTTACATATAGAAAAAATTTAGTTCTAAAATCCAAGAAATATTAAATGTGTTTACCTCTGGTATTTATGTTACACATCATAAGTAAAATATAAAAAATAAAGAGAGAAAAGTCACTTTTCTGAGACAAAGGCAACTTTTATAAATAATGATTTCATTTTTACTGTTGATGTCACAATTCTATAAGTGTTTAATATAAATATATAGATTATCTAATCCATATATGTATAATAAACACTTGTAGGATTTTCTGCCACACCTTATACACAGAATTTTAGCCAACAATATTGTTTAGTCATTCAAAATACTTTTACATAGTTTCCATCTGATGCAAACTCTAGAAAAAAAAAACAGTGAATACATTGATACGAGTTTTTTTATACATTAAAATATCACTTATTTATTGCAAGTTTAGAAAATGAATATATGTAAACCTCTTGGAAACCTTTGTATATAATTTTATTGACGTCTATCAATTCTATAGGAAATTTCATATCGGTAAGCCATCATTGTATCAAATAAAAATAAATTTTTTAACTACCATAAGTAAATAAACATTGGGCAGTATTATAAATTATACTATGTTAGGATATTCTCTCTTCTTGCAATTATTTAATTTTTTTGTTAAGATAATTTATGTCAGTTCTTGTCAAAGAGTAATTATTAAATGTTCTATGAATCATGTACGACTGAGTTTAAATTGTTACTCAAACAGTAGCAAGAAAAAATTAAAATATTTTTCATTGAATAAAAAAAATTCTCAAAAATAATTCATTATAGTCATAAAAAACAACTCAAAATGAATTACTATGTCAAAGAAACATGAATCTATAGATGTAAAATATTACATCTATAGATTCTGATAAAAAACAATCAGAATTATTTTAATATCTAGACAACTTTATATATAACAATGATTAATAATTTATTTCAAAACTGTTAATAATAATCAGGTCCACACAAGACTTTAAAATGGTGGTATTTAAAAAAAAAGCATTATTTATTCATAACATAGTTTAACTTTTACAATACAGGTGTATGTAGTAACAATACAGTAGACTAAAGAACTGAACAGGTACAAAATATACACACTTAATATATTGTTTTATTAACATAGTAATATTCTTTCTGTTTGAACTGCCAAATGGGAGGGATAGGGCAATCAAGAGCTCATATGGGGCACAAGGGTACAGCAGGTCATTTTTTTGAATGAATGAAATACGTAGAAATGTTTTTATATTAATGAAAAGCAGTCTTAAGGACTTTATTTTTTGTTAGTAAAAATATTAATTTATAGGGGTAAAAACCACTATTAACTCCTAAATTTTCTCTGGGCCCCAGCTCCCCTCCCTTGATGATCCTGGAGGGGGGTTAAACCCCGAAACCTCCTGTGTGCACAACCCTGAAATAAATTATTTTGAAAATTTAATAATCATTATATATAAAAAACAATTTGAAAAATATTACAAAAGGAAATCATCAAACGTAACATATCTACTACAGGGGAACCTTGGTATACGACCTTAATCCATTCCTAATGTTTGGACTTATACCGAATAGGACATATACCAAACCAACCTTTCCCATAAAAAGTAATGTAAAAATGATTAATCTGTTCTCATGAAAAAATGCCTGGCTTTAAACACCTCGCTTTTCTGGCTAGTTCCTGCTTGATTTTTCATGAGATCAGCACGTATCTTTTTAGCTTTCTCGCAAATAATTGCTTCTGATATGCTGTCCCCAGCACACTGTTTTACAGTTATCCAAAGCAAAAGCAATTTCTCAACATGATCTAATGTCTTCGATCTCTGTTTAAAAATTGATTTAATCTCTTTCGCAATGTTAGCAGATTTAATAATGTCTTTATTTTTCGCGATTGTCGATATGGTCGTTCTCGGAATACGGTATGCAACAGTTAAATCTCAAACACGCATGCCACCTTCATATTCCTCAACAATTTCTTTTTCAGTTCCATTGTGATTCTAGTCATTTTTTTAGTTTTCTGTTGCTTTTCACTTGCCTTTTTGCAATTCATGATTAATAAAAATAATAAAATATTACTTACAAATTAAAATCAGAAGAAATTTAACAAAGTTAGAAACTGTGGCATCGCGAACGTCTAGTCTAGTCTAGTCTAGTCTAGTACACCGAAAGTGTTACTTGTTCATAGATGGCGCGTATAATTGAATTAAGTCGTATACCGAACAAAAGTTGTATACCGAGCAAAATTTGTTTCGTCCAAACAGGAAGTATTCCAAACTGGACGTATTCTAAAGCAGACGTATACCGAGGTACCACTGTATTTTTAAACTTACCTTCAATTCTTTCACTTCATTTGTTTCTTCAATACAATCTGCTACATAAGCCATCATCGATACACTCATTTCAATATTGTACTCATCATTTTCTTTTTCAATTTCTTGAGTTGTCTGTGCCTTAACAGGATTTGTTTCTTTAATAATATGACAACATTCCGATAACCCATCCTCAGAGTCAATTTCTTCCTCTTCATAAATCACATCGCTCACTAAGGAAGTCTCTTCTAAATTTATAAATGCATTCCATAATGGTCTCTCAATAAAATGTCCATTAACTAGCACTGAAATCTGTGCTGCTGACGTAGCAATACTTTGAATCTTCTGGTGACCAGAATTCTGTAAAACAATGTTTAATAAAAACTTTTAAACATTAAGTTAAAAACATTCTATTAACTCTATTGCTTGTGTCTACTAAAATCATTTTTCTATATTAACCCAGATTAATAATAATAAATCAAAACATGATTAACCATGGTATATTCATTATTATTACTTTTTGTTCTTTGGGACCGTCCATAAATTATGTAATGCTATTTTTATACTTTTCAACTACTATCCACCTTCTTGTAACCACTAGCATGATTGTGCTAGGGTTATCCAGATGCCACTCTAAAAATTTTTTGAAAGACAAAATGGTGCTCTATTTTTCAAAGGCAAGTAGCATATAAAAATTACAAAATTAACTAATTTTTATATTACCAACTACATTTATCTGTATATAATCATGATTTCCAAAAGTAAATTAAATAATTTGTTTACCTCCGTTCCAATTTACACACACACGACAATGCGCAAAGCGCCCCCATACTTCTGTACCATGGGACCGAACAGTCAACATTGCATCGGCAATAATTAAGTCATCAGGTCTGACACCACTGTGTCTTTAAGAACAGACACAGAAACCTCGATGGCTGTTAAGTTCAATTTCTTGCATGAGTGGTCACATGTAGGCACTCAGACTCAAGATGGAGAAGGTTTGAGAGACAACCGGTGGAAGAAGTGCACTCAACTATTAGATTAACATTAACAAATACCCATTTATTAGATAAGTAAATTACATCTATGTACAAGAGTTCATAAGGCTTTATAAGGATTTGTAGCTAGTTTTATATCTCTACAACTTAGCCATTATCATTAATATTGCAAGTCCCTTACTGAGAGAGAGAGTTCACAATTATTTGCAGGTGGATAAATACCTTGTGAAATTCAAGGAGATTGGTTCTTTTGTTAAATTGGAATTTCAGCAAATCAATGGTCCACAGGACTGTTTGTTCAGGATCATTCGACAAGTCAAACTGGAGCGTTGATAGCAGTCCAGTAGGATTGAGAGGATAACTTGTTAGGATTGGCAGTATGGGCGATGTATCCAAGATGAGTGGTGAACTCTGGAGATGAACAAACTCTCTGTGTCATCATTGGACATTTTCTTTTTATTTGGGGATTCTCCCCTCTTTCTTCTCCTGCCCATTTTTGGTAATGTTGATTTCTCTGTCCAATAATAATTTTTGTTGTTAGGTTCCTGGTGACACATTTGATGTGTCACCTGGGAAAGGAAGCGACTCCTGCTAAAGATATGATCATATCCTCTGACAATTAAATTATTTTTTTGCTGAGAAAATTTTACCACAAATAAATTTTGGAAAAATTTAATTTTTTACCCCCAAACTTTTCATCAAGTCTAGGCTCTCACACACACAACCAAAACAGGAAGCAAGCACTCTTCTAAATACTGGAGCTTAAGCAGCATGATGTTTCAGGCATGTTAAATTAATTAATTCATGTCTGCTTTGAAAATGGCTGCCTTCATTTATTATTATTTAAGATCTGATCATCAATCTACAAATATTTAATGAACTATTAATTAAGATCCTTAACTTACGAACAAATTTAGGTAAGAATTTTAATAATTAATTTCATAACTTTATAAAAGTTATTAGCGAGGTTGTGGCCAAAGTTTTCATCTCTAAAATGTGAACATTGAATGTCACTTACAAGATAGTGGTGCTTGATGTTCAACATTCACGTTTTAAAGATGAAAACTTTGGCCACAGCCTCACTATTAGTTATCAAAAGTCAACTTGGTACAACAATTCTACACCAAAAGATCCAGGAGGAGATCCAGGGGCAGAGCCTCTTGGACCTCTCACTGAGAGCATCACCTGATGAACCCCTTTAAAAGGAAGTTTTTCAGGTGACATCCCCAGTGGGAGGCCTCAGGTGTCCCATAAAATCATTATCTGGTCTGGCACTTTTTTGTTTATGAATATATCTCTGTCCATAACACATTGTCACATATATCCACTCCCAAAATTACACATATCCTTTTTAATTGTACTAAAGAATGGGGTAATGAACATTACATTATTTTACTAATTGCATGTATAACATACAAATCAGTGACAAACAGTAATGGTTTGCTATGCAACACTTCAGAAACAAAAATGAATCATTCTGTTATCCAAGGGTTAAGATCCTAGCATTAAATATTTTTGTAAACACCCCCAACCCCTTATAACATATCATAAAAATTACCTGCATACCCACATCTGCATTATGTAATTTATGGACAGCTCCTCTTACAGGAAATATTTTGTAAATTATTAATATATTATTTTTAAAAAATAAAAAACAAAATTGATTATATGATAAATTAAGATTTTTATAAAAGTATTAAGTTCTCTAAAATGACATGATGCCAATAGCTAATATACAGTATTTTTTTTTTCTAAGAATGTCTAACTAAAAAATGCTGTATTTATATCATCTGAAAGTTAATTATTGATAAAACTTAAGAAATTAATTTAGAATAATTTAATTTAAACTTATAAGATGAGACACTTCTATGGCATTTGAACTGTCAGAAATTCCACTATTTGTAATGTTTACCATTATATCTCCAGATATTTCCAGCTCTTGGACTTTCTGTGAAGAATTTCTTTGTGCCGAAATCTGCAGAACTCTCTAGTCCCAATTGCAGATGCATCTGAGGATCATATAAAACAGTAAAAGAATAATTAGTAAAATGTACTTCAGTGGAATATAAGCATTATATAAGAATATGACAGGGAGAAATGTAAGAAAAGTTTACAATTAATTACATCAATTCATTACTCCAAAAAAAAAAAAAATTGTGGTTTATTTGAACTTACTCAATTTGGATTTTATTTATTAGTTTAGTTTATAAAATATGACAATATCAACATTATCTTTTATTTTTATGTTAAATCATTTCATTTAATAATGCAAGCAATTTATTCTAATACTAACTTTTTTGAGAGAAAATTATACTACTCACCTTTATAAGAGAAACATAAGAAATCTACATTTACTAATCCTATGTTTATTAAAGAAATTTTTTGCACAGCACCACCATCCAGACTTTTTCCCTCTATGTATGAAATAAAACAAATAATCTTTCTAAGAAATTAGCATCTGATAAGTCTATAATAAATTTGACTGTCCTCTGTGATTGGAATGTAAGCCATGATGTGCCAACAATCTGCATATTACATTCAAATACATGGATTAAGATGTCTATCATATGTTGTCTCAGGGAATAATACATATTTGTTGCCAGAAGTGTTAATCATGCTTATTCACATCACAAAACACTGTGGTGGTCCTGTGTTCTAGATGATTTTTCTGAAAACTTCCATTTCCACAGAATCTGAATTGAAATNGCTAAAGATATGATCATATCCTCTGACAATTAAATTATTTTTTTGCTGAGAAAATTTTACCACAAATAAATTTTGGAAAAATTTAATTTTTTACCCCCAAACTTTTCATCAAGTCTAGGCTCTCACACACACAACCAAAACAGGAAGCAAGCACTCTTCTAAATACTGGAGCTTAAGCAGCATGATGTTTCAGGCATGTTAAATTAATTAATTCATGTCTGCTTTGAAAATGGCTGCCTTCATTTATTATTATTTAAGATCTGATCATCAATCTACAAATATTTAATGAACTATTAATTAAGATCCTTAACTTACGAACAAATTTAGGTAAGAATTTTAATAATTAATTTCATAACTTTATAAAAGTTATTAGCGAGGTTGTGGCCAAAGTTTTCATCTCTAAAATGTGAACATTGAATGTCACTTACAAGATAGTGGTGCTTGATGTTCAACATTCACGTTTTAAAGATGAAAACTTTGGCCACAGCCTCACTATTAGTTATCAAAAGTCAACTTGGTACAACAATTCTACACCAAAAGATCCAGGAGGAGATCCAGGGGCAGAGCCTCTTGGACCTCTCACTGAGAGCATCACCTGATGAACCCCTTTAAAAGGAAGTTTTTCAGGTGACATCCCCAGTGGGAGGCCTCAGGTGTCCCATAAAATCATTATCTGGTCTGGCACTTTTTTGTTTATGAATATATCTCTGTCCATAACACATTGTCACATATATCCACTCCCAAAATTACACATATCCTTTTTAATTGTACTAAAGAATGGGGTAATGAACATTACATTATTTTACTAATTGCATGTATAACATACAAATCAGTGACAAACAGTAATGGTTTGCTATGCAACACTTCAGAAACAAAAATGAATCATTCTGTTATCCAAGGGTTAAGATCCTAGCATTAAATATTTTTGTAAACACCCCCAACCCCTTATAACATATCATAAAAATTACCTGCATACCCACATCTGCATTATGTAATTTATGGACAGCTCCTCTTACAGGAAATATTTTGTAAATTATTAATATATTATTTTTAAAAAATAAAAAACAAAATTGATTATATGATAAATTAAGATTTTTATAAAAGTATTAAGTTCTCTAAAATGACATGATGCCAATAGCTAATATACAGTATTTTTTTTTTCTAAGAATGTCTAACTAAAAAATGCTGTATTTATATCATCTGAAAGTTAATTATTGATAAAACTTAAGAAATTAATTTAGAATAATTTAATTTAAACTTATAAGATGAGACACTTCTATGGCATTTGAACTGTCAGAAATTCCACTATTTGTAATGTTTACCATTATATCTCCAGATATTTCCAGCTCTTGGACTTTCTGTGAAGAATTTCTTTGTGCCGAAATCTGCAGAACTCTCTAGTCCCAATTGCAGATGCATCTGAGGATCATATAAAACAGTAAAAGAATAATTAGTAAAATGTACTTCAGTGGAATATAAGCATTATATAAGAATATGACAGGGAGAAATGTAAGAAAAGTTTACAATTAATTACATCAATTCATTACTCCAAAAAAAAAAAAAATTGTGGTTTATTTGAACTTACTCAATTTGGATTTTATTTATTAGTTTAGTTTATAAAATATGACAATATCAACATTATCTTTTATTTTTATGTTAAATCATTTCATTTAATAATGCAAGCAATTTATTCTAATACTAACTTTTTTGAGAGAAAATTATACTACTCACCTTTATAAGAGAAACATAAGAAATCTACATTTACTAATCCTATGTTTATTAAAGAAATTTTTTGCACAGCACCACCATCCAGACTTTTTCCCTCTATGTATGAAATAAAACAAATAATCTTTCTAAGAAATTAGCATCTGATAAGTCTATAATAAATTTGACTGTCCTCTGTGATTGGAATGTAAGCCATGATGTGCCAACAATCTGCATATTACATTCAAATACATGGATTAAGATGTCTATCATATGTTGTCTCAGGGAATAATACATATTTGTTGCCAGAAGTGTTAATCATGCTTATTCACATCACAAAACACTGTGGTGGTCCTGTGTTCTAGATGATTTTTCTGAAAACTTCCATTTCCACAGAATCTGAATTGAAATGTTTATCCACAGGAGCATTAGAGAAAAATGATAATAAGATCAATGAAATATTCAATTGATAGGATAACTAAGAGGACATGATTTCAATATCCAGACAGTTTTTACTTCATTAGTTTATCTCAAAATTATTTTTAGAAATGTTAGAAATTATTCTGGCTGACTATTGACATTGCAAAAGAAAATGAAATTCCCTTTCAATGTCATTTTAACACATGCAATCCAGATTTGGAGACAAACAGGCAAGAAGTGGACAGCCCTCGCCTACATGTGATAAGTTAATAAATTATCTTTAGATAATTTGTTAACTTTCTGACTTTCAAGAAGTGTTAGACAACATCCAAAATTGAAATAGTCAATAGAAATTACACCAGAAACGTATCCAGGATTGCAAATATCCTAACTTCTCTTTGGATAAATGATGAAAACAATACAGAAATGACTGGAGAAGATTGATGTATTATGAAATTATAGATTTCATCACCATAAAGCTCAGAATGTCAAGAAAACCAAAAAAAGACAGAACCCACAAAATGAAGCAAATTTTTAGTGAATTAGACTTGCATTCTGAAAGAACTAAAGCTTTTCCACTAAAACTTGACCAAGACATTAACTATCAAATATAAATAACTACTGGATTTGTCTTTTTGCCCAATTGAGATGTATATTAATGGAAATAATCGCTTTTCATCAAACAATTGCAATTTTATATTTTGATTACATAACTTATGACCAATTCCAACTTTTAATTGCTTATTTTGCATCCTGTATTTCTGGCAGTCCAGACCATTAACACATTATTGTATATTCTTATATAATAATTATTAGCGTATAAATTTATTTAATTAAATTTTGTTATAATTTTATACTTGGTATAAAATTCTTATTTTCTTCATTTTTGAATGTTTGCAACTGAAAACAATATTGGTGATGTATTTTCTGATATTAAGATATAAAATAAAGTGATAATTCAGACATTATTTGTAATGGTGACAATTTAAATATTACCAGTAACAATGTAAACTATATGCAGTGTGGAACTTCATTTGTTAAATACAGTAGAGCATCGTTTATCTGAATCAATTGGAAACTGGGGTTGTTCAGATAACTTATTTTTCAGATAACAGATTATGTACAAAAAAATATATTAACCTATTCCATGTTTAAATTTTTCTCCATTGTGTGTCGCTTCGCATTGAATGTTCATTGATGTTAAGCCTAACGTATATTTTTTAATATAATAATCATGGCTATTGTATTGTGAAAAATGATTTCTTTAGTTTGTACAAACAAAATAAATATATTGAAAAATATAAAAACAAAAAATTATATTTTGGAAGTTAATCTAGCATCAAAAACATTCAATTCAGCACAGTCCAATTGGAATGCTTTCAGTTGATCAGCTTTCAAATAAACGATGCTCTACTGTACTGTATTGAGTTTGCTATTATTATAGCACCATGTATTACAGTGGCTGGTGTGCACCAACCTTAATGATTCAATTATATACTAAAAGTGAATTTTAATACACATTAACACCATTCCTACATATTTTCTTTAATCTGTTTAGCAATCACATGAAAGGCCATACACCAACACAAAACTATTCTATGATACTGAAGTCTTGAGTTAACTAATGAATTCACTTTAATTGTTAGTAAGAATCATTTTGCTTTCTTGTAATTTAAAATCAAATAAATTTTCCAAAATACTAGTTAATTCCTTTTATTAAATAAATTATTACTTAATTAATTAATAGTGCACAAATGATACTATACTTTTAACATACTGCAGAATGTCTACTCATAGCCAAAAATCTTTGATGAATAAATAAATAATTGTTGCTGGAACAGGTTAGAACTCTAAAACTTAAACTAGTTAGAACTACTTTACTCCAGTTTAAGGCTTATTAAACTGTAGATATTTGTTAATTTTCAGAGGATGTTGGACTAACTAATAGTTTGCAATTGTCCAATAATAATCTGGCATACTAGTATTTTTGGGCTACAATTTGAAAAATTGTGGAGCTGTAAATTCCCACTGTTGACCATCTGTCCATCCTTAATCTTGAGAATGGTGTTAGATAGATGAAAGTCAGACCAGATATGAAAGCTTAGGGGCAGCTTAGGCCCAGATTAACTATGTATGAACTTCTGCTTTGTATATATTGAAATTTGTATGAAAATGTGATGTGCCAAAGACTTCTGGTCGAAATTAAGGTAAAGGTGGGGGTGAAGATGTGCACATTGTTACACATCAGGAGGTTAACCATGGATCAGAGATAAATAATGCAATTTTGGTATAAGACTTTGTGTAAGGTAGTACATTGTCACACATTTTATACCAACTGCACTGGTACAAAATGTACAGTAACATCTGCAAGTTTAGACTGCATGTAACTTATTTAATTTTGCAAATATGCAAAAATGTTGATAATCCAACACCATTCTGATGTCATAGATGATTTATATCAATAGTGCGTAGAAGTTTGTTAATTTTATAATCTAGAAACAAAAGCCTACAGTAAGACCTGAATCTAAACTTGTATACTGGATTTGTGAGTGAATAAATATGAAATATAGCATTGAACAGTCAAAAATTAAATGATTTGCAAATATGTATAAAAATAAACAACAAATAAATATTGCATAATTGTTTATATCTGTGATTAATTTGATTGGACATCTGTAATTATAGTTGAAAACATGATTTACATACCTATCTGTTATTATGAACGATCTTAAAGCAGCTATCTTAAAGAAAGCTCAATATATAAACAGTAAATATAACATGTTACAAAATTAAAAAGAATCATATCAATTAAATATGTTGACAGATTATGAAATAAGGTAACTTACTAGAATAAATATGCTGACAATTTATTTAAATTTTATATTTTTTCAAAATTTATCAAAATATATGATATACGAACTTACATTAATGCAGAAAATACATTAAGACACTGATTTTTGTTTATGAAGTAGAATTACTCAAACCTGATTTTGTTTTAATTGAAATATCATCATTAATTAACACAAATACAGAATAAATTCTTTCTAAAAAAAATCATAATAATAATTAAAATTTAATGCAAATTCATCAATTTATTTTCCTTAAGTCATTTTGTTAATTTTATATACATTTTCAAAAAATTACAAAAAATTTTTTATTTAAAATGAATACTAAAAAGTTTAAATATTTTATAACAAAGTTATAAAAAAAAGTAATTCTGACTTAATCTTGTCTTTTTGTTTCATTATTAAATGCACAATTCACTTGCAAAATTAACATTCTGGTAATTTTTAACAACATCCCATAAATGGAATATTGCAATATCAGAGCGCCAAAACCTTTGTAAAGCCCAGCGGCACCCTCTTCTTGTACAATTGTATGGAAGCAGTCAAACACGCCCTGATAGGTTGAGATGACTGGTGTAACTGAAGTTCCGGTGTCAAGATTATCAATAATAGTTCTTGTCCCTTGCAAGTATAACCTAAATAAAGAAAAATATATTGATATTTACTTTCTAAAGACAATATTTATAGTTCTATGAAAGAATTTTAATATCTAAAAATTTCACACTTTAAAAATTTGAAGAAATAAAAATTATGATTATTTCTATACTAAAATTGAAAAGTTTTGTTATTTCATTAACATCAGTTACATATAATGCTAACAGGAGTACTTTGTCAGCAGTGCATTACACTAATCAAGTCAAGACTTGTTAATATAAGATAAGGATTTGCTTTTATATATGAATGCTCTAGAAGTTCCCCCCAACAAATGAATAAAGAATTTTTACTGTGTGTACTTTTGCAAATTTTTTTGGGAGTTATTCTAGTAATTTTGGTATATTTTGTTCCCGTAAAAACTATCCAGTCATTTCCTCCAACAGTTTATATGTTGGAGTTATATAACAAAGTACAGTTGACCCCCCATAACACTGTTGATAGTTCCGTTTTATATGAATTCCATATTGTATGAGTCACTCAGATTTTACAAATACATGTGCCAGGCTGTGAATGGCACATGTATTTGTAAAATCTAAGTGACTCGTACAACATGGAATTCATATAAAACGGAATTATCAACAGTGTTATGGGGGGGGAGTCGAATCTACACTTCATAAATTTGGCATTCTATAAAAAAGGAAAAATATTAAATATTGTTAATTCTAATTCAAATAGAAAGTGAAACAAATTGATGCAAATTTAAAATAGTGAAATAAATAAAAAACATTATATTTATTTAATTTGTCTTAACACTTTTCTTTTGAAAATGATTCTAATTCTACACAAAAAATATTTTATTAATGGCAAGTAATAACGTTCTAAATCATCATTAAAATGGCTTAAATTTTTAATGTTAGCTTTAAAAAGCAATTTATAATTATTCTACAAGTCACTTTTAATTTAAGTATCACTTTTCATCATAATAAAAATTTTAATAGCAGTTCATATTTTGGACAAAATAATAATCTGATTTTGGAATAAATAAATAAGTTTTCCAATTGCATTTTATTTAAAAAAATTAAAAAATCATCACAAAATTTTGTGATTGTTTACTAAAAAAAATAATAAAGTTATAAATCGAAAATTCAATACTCCTGTCATTAATGAAATATATACTGTAGGCTAAATTTTAAAATTCTAATATAAAAGTTAATACTATAATAAAATTTATAATGTAGAAGAGCAGAGTCATTTACAAACAAAATAAAAAAAATAATAATAAATATTGTTTATCAATTATGTATATTTTTCTTAGCAATTTTTAAACTTTTAAATAATAGAAGAAAATAGATGATGGAATCAAGATTATTTCTTGGCTCATACAATGGAAATTAAATTATTATTGGTTGATGATGATAAAGTTGACAAGTAATTTCATAAATATACTAAAAATTATATTGAATAGCACTGTATTGAAATAATCCTAATTTCATAAAAATTTTTTATAATATATTATAAAAAAAAAGAATCATCAATACCAGAGTGACGATAATGACTATTATTAAGAAGCAATTTAAAGTTTGTAAATTAAAAATCAACCTGTATATATGAAGTTTTGATAGATACAGGAAATCCTTGTTAGTTCAAAATTCAAGTGACAAAATAATCAAGACTTCAAATTATCCGCAATTACATATTTCTTGTACAATATGCCAAATGCTGTTTTCATTAATTATTAATTAATAATAGTAAAAATATAAATAAACTGCAGGTAAACAGCACATGTCTGGCAAGAACCATGCAAGATTGATTCATTAATTATTAATTTTATAAAAACTATCTGGCAACCTGGTGAGGTTGCCAGATAGTTTTTATAAAATGTAAAGCAGAATTCCTCAAAATGTCCACTTTAAAAATAATTTGGGCTACAAACTAGTAGTATGTCACGCAAATGCAGTAGCCTAAAGAACTCATTGTAGATGGCATTTCTTACCAATTAAAACACACTCAGAACACCTTTTAAATGTGCAGCCATATTTATTAAATTCTAACATTTTTGGTCATATTTAATGACCTTTATCAAGAATAAAAACAGAAAAAAATTAAACTGTGAAAATTTGATTTAACGATACATGTGTTTTGGAACGTTTTTAAAAGGATATTCTATGGGAATAAAGAGTGTCATCTCTACATAAAGGCTGTCATCATATAACCACAGTAGCTATTAGAACGTTAAAAAATAATATGACATTCAACTTATAAAATAACCGTAAAAATGAAAATAACAATAAAAAAATACAAACAGACAAAGTACCAAACATAAAGAATGTGTTGATCAAATACATTAACTTAAGGGTAGAACCCTTAAGTATGTTGCCGCTTTGATAACATTCTTGATGCTTAAAATATGCTTGATCACCAGGCTGCTGATACTTTACTTTACGAAAAAAATCGGGTTGTACATAGGCTTTCTATAGACTTTAGGAAAAAACTCCCCTTTGCTGTCAAGTTGTAAAGTCTATAGAAAGCCTATGTACAACCCGATTTTTTTCCCATGGAATTTGCACAACCCACCAACGTATAAACTAGCCGCATTCTGGGCACTCATCGCATGAGCTTACTCACATTGCAGCAGTACCCAAGACAGAAACAAAGAGCTGTGTTATATCAATAAACTAGCTAAGAGGTATGGGGTTAATATTAAGTTAATAGCCAAGTTAAGACACACAGCACGTTGTGAAATTTACAAAATACAGAAGAGTTCACACTGATGGAATATAAGGCCTCACTGAGCAGCATCTATAGGCAAATAGGAGCCACTACAAACAAAAGAATAATATATAAAAGGAACGGACGATAATTTATTTTAATCACAAAAGACACAGTCTGTCCAAAAATTATTTTTTGAAACCACCATTTATTCTGATCATGTGTTCCAGAACACCATCAACAACCCAACCTTTCTTTGTAGGCTACTAGGTCATCAGGCTAAAACATTCTTTTAAAAAACACACAAAAATATCCAATTAAAACATTAAAAGTAAAGAATTGGAACTGGCGGCCTTACAGACGTCTTGAACTTGCATCCTTTCCAGTTAGGGAATTTCAGTCCTTTTTTACAAGTAATTCATCACCAGAGGGATAAGGCCAAAATTTACATTTAACAGCGCATTTATCAAGTGAATATAAAGGCTACAAAGAAAGGTCGGGTTGTCAATGGTGTTCTGGAACACATGATCAGAATAAATGGTGGTTTCAAAAAATAATTTTTGGACAGACTGTCTTTTGTGATTAAAATAAATTATCATCCGGCAAAATTCTAAAAACAAAACTTTTTTACAAATATAAAAGGAATTCTACTATTTACCAATTGCTAAGGGCAGACAAAAATGCCTTGGACAAGAACTCTCTTCCAGGAGTCTACAGAATCCCTGTTACAGAGACACGGTTGCAGAATAAGATGTTCTACATCGGAGCCACCGGAAGATCCTTCAAGGAAAGGCTGTAAGAACACCAGAGAAACATAAGACGTGAACAGCCGTGCACAGCGCTGGCAACTTACATCTTAGCTGACCCCCAAGAGGTCAAAGCTAAATGGGACCATGCAAGATTGATACAAATAGTTTGCGACAAAAAGCACCTCCTGGTACGCTGAAGCCTGGCATATCTGCAAAACCAGCCAAAAAAGACTAGCTATCAACTTCCAAGATGCAAGCAAACTATCGGCAGCCTGGTGATCAAGCATATTTTAAGCGTAAAGAATGGTAGCAAAGCGGCAACATACTTAAGTTAATGTATTTGATCAACACATTCTTTATGTTTGGTACTTTATGTCTGTTTGTATTTTTTTATTGTTATTTTTACTGTTATTTTATATCTTGAATGTCATATTATTTTTTAACATTCTAATAGCTACTGTGCTTATATAATGACAGCCTTTATTCCCATAGAATATCCTTTTAAAAATGTTCCAAAACTCATGTATCGTTAATTCAAATTTTCTCAGAGTTCAATTTTTTCTGTTTTTATTCTTGATAAATGTCATTAAATATGACTGAAAACATTAGAATTTAATAAATACAGCTGCACATTTAAAAGGTGTTCTAAGTGTGTTTAATTGGTAGCCTAAAGTCCTACAAATATCTCAATCTGTTACTTGTAGCTCAATTTTGCAATCCCAAAAACCAGCTGTGTTTTACGAGATAAAAGAGAGTTGTCCATGGGTAAGATGACATCTGAAAATGTGTTACTGTAACAGGAAAATCATATTGACCAAATTAGAGTTGTTCTTGGTCTTTTATTCTCTTATAGCATGGAAGCACTTTAATTTAAATGAATGAGTTAATGCAGGCACATCACAGTTTGGGCAGAATTTTCATTTCGAGTTACATAGTAGCCATACAGTAGAGCATCGATTATCTGACTCAATTGGGAACTGGGGTTGGTCGGATAACTGAAAAAACGGATAACCGAAAAGTATGAAAAAATACATTATTAGTATAGTATATTATTATATCTCACGTAATTAGTATATCGCTATTAACCTACTTTACGTTGAATTTTCATTGATGTTAAGCCTAACAAAATTTTTTTAAAATAATAATCGTCGTTATTTTGTCGTTAAAAATTATTTTTAAATTGTTTTATTGCTTACAAAACAAACAACCACTCATAATTAGAAAATTAAGCCTCGTTTAAATACTGGCATCCCTTTCATGGTCGAGCTAGTGTTGCCAGCTAAAACACCAAAAATTTAACGAAAATAATATTAAAGTTGCCAAGACAGCCAAATATTATAGCACTGCATCACCAGTGAACATTTGAATTTGCTGACTAGAATGCAGTCAGTTAACCAATGTGACAGTTGATTGGGGGTCAGATAATCGATGCTCTACTGTATTTCAAACTAATCAAATTCCTGAACACACAAACTTCTATATCCCTGGCCAAGACAAAAGTACAGTTATGAACTAACAGGATTTCGAACTGAGTTCAAATCAAATGAAGATTTCCTGTACTCATAAATTAAATTTTGTTGTTTAAATTCTGACAGTTTGTATTTTGACTATTTATTATGTAACTTATTCTAATCTTTGTTTCAGCAATTTTTTTAATTATAATTAAAAGTTACTCTCAATTATATTTGAGTTTATTTCTTAAAAATCTTTCAACAAGTCAAAAATCTTCTATTTAAAAAACAAATAAATTTTCTTAATTAAAATTATCTGTGTAATTTGTGTTAAAACCATCTGGTTAAATAAAAATGCATTTTGAATGTACCTGAAAGTTTTTAGAACATTTGTAGTGCTTTGCAACTACGTATTTTTGTGTTTCATTCTTTCCCTCGACCCCTTTGTTTTCATTCATGATACCTCCTTTTTCCAGTTCACATTATGTTGGCAACTGGATTGGCCAGCAGAGGTCACATGGGGGAGGATATCTGCTTGGCTTGGTATAAAAGGTCATGATTCGCATGTGGAAGGAACCTTTTTTCCCCCCGTTGCTTTGTTCTGGTTACCTGTGAACAATAAGAGATTGAGGTGGCGAGCATGAGAGAACTAAGGGAAGAGGCCGATGGGACAGAAATCCATTTCCATCCAACCAAGGACACTTTAATGTCAATATAGAACATACTCAAGGAAAAGAAGATCGGTGGGAGATTCGCCCGAATGTATTAGTTTTCTTTTCCATTATTTATATGTGGTAAAAAAAGTGTCGTGAGTAAGTTTATTTTTTATGTTGTGTTACACACCTTTTGATTTTTTGTCACATGCTGTGAGCCCCTGAAAGGAGAGGATGAAAGAGAGAGGAATGTGAAAACATGTGAAATATTATATTGTTATTAGATGTGCATTGGAAATTGTCAATCGCGTGATAGTTTACGTTCTATGTATATATTGTGATTTGTCAACAGGAAAGGATTAAAAGCCTAGTATATTTGTCAAGCTGACTTGTCTTTTTTTTTTTTTGTCTAGTCCTGCAGACCTCGTTCTAAGAGGCATTCTACACATTCCTCTTCAGTTTTTCCAGTGTACTAAAATTTTAAATATATAAATGTCTGTGTTGTGGACAAATTAATCTTCATAATCAATACCTTTTTATTCTCTCTTTATTGAAAGATTAAGAAATAAACTCAAATATAATTGAAAGTGTAATTTTAATTATGTAAATTATTATAATGAAAAGAATAAACTCTTCTGTATTCAAAAAATATTTATTTAATAACTTTAAGTTAGAATTTAATGAAATAAATATAATTTTATTTAAATAAATTTTTTTAGTAATATTAAAAATATATAAATACCTGTGAAGAACTGTTTCTGATGGATATAAAACCACATCTGCAACAAGATTCCCAGCAAAAGCTGCAGTGATTTGACACATTTGTTGATCAACTGTGTAAAATCCTCCTTTATTAGCTATTCCTAACTAAACAAACAAACACAAATTAAAATCTAAAAGATTTAAGAATATATATATATATATACAGTGGTGATATTCGAAATATTTAACAAAGGGTTCGCTAACAGAAAATGTTTCCTAAGCCCCAAGCCCGAGATATCTCGGGCAAGTTACATAGCGTTAATAAAACACGGGCGTTTGGACCCCCTAAAAATGTTTTGTTTTTTTTTTATTTTTGAAATGTTTTTTAAGTCTCCAAATTTTTTCAAAATTTTTTTCCCGTGCGAAAAAATTTTATCGCGATTTTAATTTACCTTTAATGACGCACGATTCACCCTTAATTGCTTTTTAATTGTTTTTTAATGGGAGTTTGATATCAAATTTCATTCATCGTTCTAAAGTTGTAGCGCACGGATTTTACTTCGGTAAAGTTATTTAAAGCTAGTTTCTGATGTCAAAAACGACCTCCGATAGTTTCTAAATTTTTTTAATTAATAGATTTTATTATATATAAGTTTAATTAAGTCGGGGGGTCGGAAATCGCAATAAAAATTTTAATTTTTTAAAAATATTTAAAAATATACGGCCAACTAGTATTCACCCTACTATAAACCTATCGCCTCCCGAGACTTCTATGAGAATGTCCCGGAAAATCGGACTCCAGCTGTGTTCAAGGTCATCCAGCTGTTTAAACAATGACTCATCAGCGTAAGATTTCACAGAAAGACGAGACAAAGGAAAATAAAATCTGAAGCTTTTTCTTCAAAATTAACGCATTTCTTTCGTTTTTTCAGTTTTAAGTATTTTTTATGTTTAATTACATTAATATCAAAAATTGCTAGAGTCCCAAGGAGTTAACTGCTTTCCCTATGACTTTTTCTCAAGAAAAAACTTTTCTAAATCATTTATTTTATCATTAGGTATTATTATAATAATAGACAGATGTCATCGTTTCTCAAGATACAATATCTTTTTTATTTCGCTGTCGATAGCCCAACACGTGTTCCGCAGCCATCTTGTATTTTCTCGCGCGCGTGGGATTGTGGGATCTCTCGTATGACTGGACCTAGTTTCAAGAACTCTCGAGTCGATCGCGATTAAATCTCATTTCAGTCGAGATTGAAACGGTCGATGGATGTTGCACCATGGCGAACGGGGTATAAGGCTCTAGTTTAGTAGTGTTACAGAGTATAATACGTATTTTTTAATATATTTTTTAAAAGAAACAAAACCACCGAGAAATGTTACGTGTGTTTAACAACGGGTTCGGAAAACTTTGAAAATGTTAACAACGGGTTCGGCCGAACCTGTGCGAACCCGCTGAATATCACCACTGTATATATATATATTTTAATTTGATTCTGATGAAACCGTGTTGTTGTTATTAAGCTGTTTCTTTGCAGACACACTAAGGTGACATATATCAACACTTGTTGCCAAGTGTTGATATATGTCACCTTAGTGTGTCTGCAAAGAAACAAATATATTTTAATTTTAAATAAAACTCATGGTTTCATTTATTTGTTGTTGAAAGGTTATAGTTAATCCCAATATAGCAGAAATATTCATAGTAACAATAATAAAATGTTGAGAACAGGAATGGCTAAGAAATTAACAAAGGTAAAACTAATACATGAAATCTGGTCCAGACAGCAGATGGAAAGGATCTGTTTTATAAGATTTGCATCTGACCTTATTGGTAACAAAATAGAACAGAGTATGAAGAGTTTCTCTGCTATGATACAAGGCAAATATGCAATTTAGAATGATTATAATTGCCAAAAGTGTGACTGAAAGCTTTTCTGATAGTTCCAACTTAAGAATTACCTGAAGTCTGTTTTAACACAAATATAAAATTTATTTGTTCTATAAACAATGACTAGGAATATGCTCATTTTCAAGATATAAATGGGCTATAGAACTCATACATAAAAGAAATTTCTTTATTATATATTATGCAGTTGGAAAAAAAAAACTGTCTGCATAATTTTACAAAACAGACTAATAGAACACAAGAAAAACCTAAATAATTAATTTTAAAACAATCTCCAGGAAAAGTATTCACTGTAAGGTAACATACCTAGTACTATCACGTCATTATATAAACTTGTAATAATACATCTAGATGAAAAGTCAAACTTACTTCTGTTTATTAAAACATGTCTTTGAAATGCATTAATAATTCTCAAAAACATGAGTAAAATATTTAATAAAAGTATTTTAAGTTTGAATTATGATATTTATATGCTTTGTAATATATTTTTACTCTAACAGAACACACTATTTTTCATTCTAAAAACATTACGTTTCCAAAATATTACCTTTTATTAAAACATTAATTTATTATCAATGTAAAATGATAAAAAAATTACATACCAAATCTTTATACAATTTATAAGTTTCTTTTTTTGTATTTTAGTCTTGTTTTTAATGCTTTCTTAATTTATAAGAGAGGGGTGTTACTTTTTAAAATCAAATTACATCAAAATATTTATCAATTTTCTATGATGCATTAAGTGTTTTTCCCTATTTATTTTAAACCATCATCTCAACTTCATTATGAATTATGTTGCTTATATAAAATACAGGGCTGTGGAGTCGTGTAAAAATCTACCGACTCCAACTCCAACTTTTCCTTACCATCCGACTCCGACTCCGTTTCATATACATAACAAGTTAATTTAGTATCAAAAACGTAAAATATTTGAGTAGCCCAAGACATAGTCAAAGATTGCAGCACCACAGCACTGGTGAAAATTTAAATTTGCCGACTGGAATTCTTTCGGATAATTGACGTTTTGGATAATTGACTTTCGGATAATTGACACTCTACTGTATATAATTATCACAGTAAAATAAGTCCCACTAAATTAGAAATTTATAATTTAATTAATTCAACATTAAAATTACAAGAAATTACATTGGATGATTTTATAGCAGTAATTCCAATGACTAAATCTAAATACCCAACTATTAAGTTAATTTTTAAAAATACTAAGATTCGAGATTACATATATTCCAGTTTTATTAAAATGAAACAGCAAAATTTATTGAATGAATGGAAAGATACTCAAATTGCACAGGACCTTACCAAGAGATCTAGATTACGACGCAAACAATTACTTCCTTTTTTATATGAATTAAGAAAAAAGGTAAAAATCCTAAATTTTGCGGTAATTGTATATTATTGGGTCAATACTCCTTGACTTATAGCAATGTCTTGGAGGGTTTGGTATTTACTGATTCCTTTAATCCTTTTTTTATATCTAAAACTAAACCACAATGACTTACAGCCAATCAGAGTTATTCTCTTAAAGATTCATATGCTATGGTTACTCAACCGATGAGCTCTTTATCGGACATATATGATAAATCTGAAAGTTTACATCATAAAGTCTACAATCAAAAAGATTCCCATTTTGTAATTATTAACTGGAACTGCCAAGTCTTTCACAGAAAATTTTTACTAGTGAATTTATATTTTTGTTGGAAAGATATACTTGCCATTATAGAAATGTGGATGACCTCATTTTCTGATTCACAGATTAAAGACAATGAAAATAACAATGAGATTATATTGTTACGCAATTGGCTCAAAAACCAACAGGACCAGGTCGTCCTTTTGGTGGTCTAAATTTATTTATAAAAAAAAACTGGGAGAAATTATATTCATTCAGAAAAGTAATAATTATATAATTGTGCATCTATTAATTAATAAATTAGAAATAGCTACCTTGAAAAATAAAATCTTAGTACTAATACTGACATATGTTCCTCCAGAGCAACAGCAAATACTACATGAAATATTTCGTCAATATGAAAATTTGAAAAATACCTTTCCTTACATTATTATTATTGGTGACTTAAATGCCCGCATTACACAGTCTATCGATTTGCAATATAAAGAACTGAACACAAAAATTCAAAATACAGTAGAACCTCGATTATCCGAACTAATTGGGGATGAAGGTAGTCCGGATAAGGAAAAATCCGGATAATTGAAACAAATACTTTAATTTGTCTTTTAATGATAATACAACACGTTTTCTTTTCGATGACATATCGGCAATATTAAAAGTAAATACTGTATTTAAATCGTGATCAAATTTTCAAGAAACAAACGTTCATATTGAATTTGGACTACTACTGACCGACGCTAACAGACTACCTATTGTTTAAAAGGCCCTCTGATGGCGCAAGAAGACGGATTTTATAAAATAAAAAGCAGTTGAAACTGCATTTTTATGAATAAAAATTTGACAAAGTATTTATCGTTTTATGAGGAGTAAAATGTTTTCGTCGCGTTCGCGGCTTTTAAGTAATGCATAAACCTTCGAGGCGCGAGGCCCTTCTGACCGCGAGGCATAGGCGGTGGCCCACGTCGTCCATGCCTTACGCCGCCCTTGGTCATAGAAATGATGTAATTTGAATATAAATATTTATAAATACGTATGTCAAGTTATATTTTTATTATTACGTAAAATATATATAAGAGTTTACGACCACTGTGCTGGGTGAGACGTTGTTGAAACAAAAAAAGTTATGCATTCCATCACGTACATAAACACTGTCGTAATTCGCCAAGTGCAAATCAGCAAATTCGTAAAATTTTTGTTTATTTTGAACAATCCGGATAATCGAAAATCCGGATAATGGAGGTCCGGATAATGGAGGTTCTACTGTATTCGTAAATCCAAGGATGTTAAGCAGAATAAAATGGGTAACTATCTTCTAAAACTAACGATGCAGGCTCAATTATATATTCTTAATGGAAGAATTGAAAGGGATTGTCCATCTGATTTTACTTGTGTAACTACTACTGGTAGCTCAACAATTGATTTAAGTAATATGTTCGGAACTTTTGGTAAACTTATGTTCAGAAATTCAAGTCTTAAACTGTGACTCATCAGACCATTTCCCTGTTAGATCTTACTTCAGATCGAAAGATAATTATCATAGGAATTATATAAAAAGTTTTTAGTGGCGTTTTTCACCAATAGGAACCAGGGCTTCTATGAGATAGGAATTATGAAATTACCTTTAAAATGGCAACAAATTATAAAACAAAACGGTGCATATTTGACCCAAGTCGGACAATCCAAACCATGTTAAATAAAGTCTTGAAATAAACGTAAAAATAATGAATTTCTTTTTCCCCAACCCAATATAATCATAAAGTGATAATATTTTTTTTTCACACTTTCAATCAATAAAAAAAAAAATGTATTGGAAAGTGAAGATTTAAAAGTATAATCACAACAGCATTATTAATGCGTGACACTAATTGCAAAAACAAATTCCCTAAATTTCAATTTCTCTAAGAATTAAAAGATTCAGGCCTATGGCATGTTACATATGAATATATTTTCCATATTTGGCTAGAGAAACTACCTTTTAGTAGTTTTAACTTTTAAAATTTAATATTTTTGAATTATAAAAATATGTAAATGTTATGTTCATTTAATTTAAAATTTGTATTGAGAAGAATTAACTATATTTAATATAAATAATAAATATATATCATTTCAAATTATTATTTACCTTTTCTTGTCTCCTCTTCAAATTTACAGTTAATATCCAACTTAGAACAGATTTGACTAATGAGGAAATAGCATAATTTAAGATACCATGCAAAGCAGTAGGTACTATCAAAAACCATATTGGCAACATTCTTGCAGACTGTGGAGTTCCCCAACGAAAAACTCTGCATAATCCTTCTTTCAGACAGTCCAAAACACCAGGTTTTTCACTAGCAATTTCACTCTAATAAAACAGGAAAGAAAGTCTTTAGCTTTTAAAAAAGTTTTATATTTTAATTAGAAGAATATTAATAATGTTTGGAATATTTACATTAATTCAGATGTCATTTTTTAAAAATAAGTAAATTCAATATCCTACTAATATCAATATTTGTTTTGCTACCTACTCTATGTCATATATAATATGAAGTGTACGCACTTGAACTATTTCAACCAAACTTGAATAGAAAAATGGTGTTAGGAAAGCATATGTACATCTGAAATAATTAAACAGATTTTAAATCGTAAATATTTACGAAATGTTTTAAGATTTCATATTTTATAAATACCCTTTTAAAATCAAATGCTGCGACAGTTGCTTAAGGGAACTATGCCAAGTCACTTCTCTAGAAAATATTAAAATCAGTTTTGATTAATATAAATAAGCTCATTATTAAAACTATAATCACTTATTTAAAATGGTAAAACTCAACATGTTAAGTTTAAAGTGATTTTGAGAATTATATAAGGTTATCACCATTAGTAAAAAACTATACATTTTTCTGTATCAAAAACAGAAATTAAATTATTTATGATTTATAAATCTAAAATTTTACATATAAAAATTTATTATTAGATCTTCATCATAGCTAGTAATGAATTACAGAGAAAACAAATTTTTGTAATTAAATACTGGAAAGCAGTGCATAGAGGGGTAGGGAATCAATCACAATTTGTGATATTAGTGAAATGGAAAAAATTAAAAAAGACATCCAAAATTAATATTAACAAGCATTCATATCAATGAAAAGCAATTATCTTTTACAACTAAATGAATAAATTAATCCTATTAACTCTAATGAAACAACATTCAAATCATTAAAAAAGGTTCATATGCATATTTTTTAAAAAATAAAATATAAATTACCTGGGCAAAGATGTAACTTCTGATAATGCAGTTTCTGCAGCAACAGATAAACCACGAACAATAAAAATGCTTCCACCTCCTTTCCATAATGTACCAATTCCCTAATAATGTATCAATAAATAATCACAACCGAGTAGAAAACTTTAATATTTATTTTCATCTGCTAAATTAATAATAAATGCTTCGGTTTTTAAACATTTCTTCTTTCAAACAGACAAATAACACCTTATCTTTGCTGAGAAATATATTTGTTTCTTGGCAAAGATAAGGTGTTATTTTTTGTTAAGGTTTGGTGATTTGCTGAGTACTTTATAATAATTTCTTCTTTCATTGCATAATGGTGTTTATTGGAAGGAGGAATGTTTATATTAAGCAACGAATTAAGTCATACTTTAAACAGAAACAAAAAATTAAGTATACAAGCTAGGTAAATTTTTCTCTCTTAATTACACAACACTGGTATCGGTTGTGTTTGTGACTGAAGAAAATATTACATTATATATAAAATATAATTTGAACAAAAGAGGGGGGAAATCTGAATTATTAAGAATTTGAGTTACAGAAAACCAGTTTAATTTTCAAAAACAAGTAAGTTTTTAGTGTTTATCAGTGTTCTATATTCTTTGACAATATCACATTCTCTCTACATTCTTTTCCATTCCTTTAAATACTTCAGTTTTTTTTTATCCAGCTAACAACAAATTTATGTATGTTTCAAACTTAAAAATCATAAAATCAACTAAACAACTCATATCTAGACTTGAAAAGTCACTGAAACTGAAATGTAAAAATATTGACCCTATCTCATGGATTTACAGAATACATGCAGTTTGAAAAATCCCCAAAATGCACATCTATATATATAATCCATTCAACAGGTATCTGTCCATCTGTCCCGTAACCATTTGATAATGGACACTAGAGGCGCCCCTATCATGTGTCATATTTCAAACATTCAAATTAAATTAACAATTTTAATTATTATTTAAATTAACAATATAAATTATTATTATTCATTTGGCCAATAAATTATTATTTGGTCAATATAACAATATAAATAATTCAGTATATTTGTAATAGGAATTTATTGTCGTCACGGAATGCATGTAATGTTCACTAGAGGGCGAATAACGAAAAACCAGATAGGTTTGAATCACTACGTAAGACGATAAGGTTTGAAATAGTTAAGGTAATATAAGGTAATATTTTAATATCTATTAACCCATTCAACGGGTAATGGCAATTTGTAAATAACGCCCACTAGGGGGCATCCCAGGCTATTAGTCTATATATATAAAAATGAATGTATGTGTGTGTCCTTCATGCATTACCACACCGTTTATCCGATTGCCGTGAAACTTTGAGAAGTTGTTTAATATACTCCTGTGAAGGTTTCTAGCGTAGTACGATTGCCATAAAGCTTTGAAAAGTTTTTTAATACACTCCCGCGAAGGTTTCTGGCATTTATCCTACGATAGATAGCGTGCGTTAACACAAGCATTCGAGCAGTGTGTGTTCGATCGATTTCAAATTGTGAAGACCATTTCTCCCTCTTCAAAAACATTTTGAAGAACTTCTGACATTTCTTATATATAGTGTGAAAATATATAACAAAAAATAATCAACAGAAAAAAAAGGGAGCTTCAAGAAAAATATTGGAATAAATCATCACCAAGATTATCTAAAATGATTTTATAGTATTAAAATATAGATAAAAATTTAGTTTGTAACAAAGTATTACAATTTTTCTTTTAATTAAGAATTTAGGACTATGCATTGTATTAATATTTTCTGTTAATAAGTAAGTCTGTTTAACTAGAAATATTTCAAAAAATAGCCTATTTTATTATTTATCACCACCTTTCAGGTTAAACAAAAACTATAATATGAAAATTTAAAAAAATTATCATCTGATTTATATTGAAAGAAAACTTTTAAACAATATACTGTATCTATGTATCTATCTAAAGATCATTCTTTGTTAATATTTGCTTTTTGTCAATTTACTACTAAGTTATAGTAGACATATAATAATGAAGTAATAATTGAAAAAACTACAATTACAGCAGTGCCTTGTTATATTATGTCTCATTATATTATTCATTCAGATATATTTTGAAAGAAACTAGCAATGTAAAAAATACTTTAGCCAATAATTTTTAAAAAATCAGCTGCCATTGAATTTCTATTGGCAAAGAAATATTATCTTAATGAAACTGAAATACAACCTACAATAAAGTAAGCCAGGGCAGGAGATTTAAAACAGATAAAACAAGTAGATAGATATATTGGTTATATCTGATATATTGCTCATATGGTTTGTCTCCCAATATGCAAAATATAACAAGGAATTAACTTTACAAGAAAAGTAAAAAATTACATGAATTTGATTCAAATATTCAAGAGTGAATAATACATTAATTTGGTGAAATTCTTAAAAATCATCTGAAAAAATTAGAAAACATGCAAATTTTGAAGCTTTTGATAATTAGTTGAATTGCTTTAAATATAAACACAGTTTTATGCACACAATAAATGAAACATTTATAAATCAAGCTTCTCAATATTTGATTATTTCAGCAAATAAACTGTACAGTTATTATATATCAAATTAATTGGTATGGAAGCAAAGATTGATGGAGTTCCAGATAGCATAACTGGTAATATATCTGCACAATAAACAGAATTTGCAGATTTGAGTCCAACTCTGGCAAAACCTTTACTTTCAGAATATTCTAAATTATTGAAATTAATTCAAACACTAATATAATCATTAGTAAATCAAACAAAAACAAACTGGCACACACAAACTGAAACTATATACTAAACACACAAATTCACAACTAAATGCTAATTCCAGCAGTAAATGAACAAAAATAAACTTTAATGTTCAAACGTTTTCGGCCGTCTTTCAGAGGCTCTCGTCAGGAAAAATGCACACAACAGAAAAAACAGTTCTATTTTTTGAAAAGTTTTAGCTTTCGAAAATAGTTGTGTTCTAATTTTTAAACATTTAAATGCTTTTGAATACAAAGATCATTACGTATTACAACATATAAATAAATTAGTTTTTTTAACTAAAGCAGCAACAGATAAACCACGAACAATAAAAATGCTTCCACCTCCTTTCCATAATGTACCAATTCCCTAATAATGTATCAATAAATAATCACAACCGAGTAGAAAACTTTAATATTTATTTTCATCTGCTAAATTAATAATAAATGCTTCGGTTTTTAAACATTTCTTCTTTCAAACAGACNTAAATAAATTATTTTTTTTAACTAAAGGCTATAAATAAATTCGTTAATAATATAATATAATGGTGCTATAAAAGTTAGCCAATGTTTTAACATATAAACAATGTTCAATAAGGAAAATTGTTTCCTTTACATAGCCTAAAGCTAAATGCATAATTACGCATCAAAAATTATCATCATGCTTTGTGGCATTGTAAATAATACTTCCATGATTGTGGAACTGGAATACAGTCGGAGTTAATGCAACCTCCTTTCATGCTCATTATATAAATTTCAAGAGCCTCCAACAAACATAAGTCGTGTCGGTCAAAAGCCCTGTGTAAAAGAGTAGCTTCATCCCAACAAGGAGAAACCCTTTCTTGTCATTGGATTTGACTTTTGCATTAGATAAGAGCTGAAAAAGCACCAGGAATGTACTGCATTCCATTGCAAGATGAACATTTCAATAGACGTATAACATACATCAGATCCACGTACAGATCACTAGAAGCTAGAATAGGGAACCACAAATATGTGTCCAAGGGAAACCATAATACTGCACTAGCCCAGTATGCTACCAAACCTGTGGTTTCTCTTTGTTGAAATGAAGCTACTCTTTTACACAGGGCTTTTGACCGACACGACTTACATTTGTTGAAGGCTCTTGAAATTTATATAGCGAACATGAAAGGAGGTTGCATTAACTCCAACTATATTCCAGTTCCACAATCGTGGAAGTATTATTTATAATGCCTCAAAGCATGATGATAACTTTTGATGTGTAATTATGCATTTAGCTTTAGGCAATGTGAAGGAAACAATTTTCCTTATTGAACATCGTTTATATGTTAAAACATCGGCTAACTTTTACAACACCATTATATATTATTAATGAATTTATTTATAAATAAATTATTTTTTAACTAAAAGCTATATGTTGTAATAGGTAATGATTTTTGTATTCAAAAGTGTTTAAATGTTTAAAAATTAGAACACAGCTATTTTCGAAAGCTAAAACTTTCAAAAAATAGAACTGTTTTTTCTGTTTTATGCATTTTTCCTGATGAGGGTCTCTGAAAGATGGCCAAAAACGTTTGAACATTAATTAAAGTTTATTTTTGTTCATTTACTGCTGTAATTAGCACTTAGGTGTGAATTTGTGTGTTTAATTAATTAATTATTAGTAAAACATGATAATTAACTACCTTTAAATAAAATTACTTTGTATTTGTGTGTTTTTACGTGCATATGGAGAAATAAAATAACCATAAACACATGTCAAATAAGATTTTTTAATTTCTATAACAAATTATTTCAAATTATTTTTAGCTTTACTGAGTAGGGTAATATCCTAATTTCATTCAAAATTTTCAATAAATCAATAAAAAAGTATTATAAAGAAAAATATGACTTACTTGGCGACGTTCCAATTTGACCATTATTGGGAAGAGAGTAAATGGTGTTAAATGATAATACATTGACTTTCTATGAACCTATAAAAAAAATTATATTAAAAATTATTATTTTTTAATACAAATAAATATTAATGTAAGTTAAATATTAAAAATACTAACTATAAAATTATTATGGTAAATGCCCTGGGCTCCTTTCAGAGTTCTGAGTAGGGTGCCCCCCAATGAGCACCTCTGCCCCCAATAAAATGACTGTATTTAATTTTGCTGGAGTCAGGAGTCGTCCTACTAAAATTATCAAAAGTCGGAGTTGAGTGTTTTTTTACTGACTCAGTAGTCCTGCTACCAAATATGATGAAGGAAAATTAAATATAATATGCTGATACTAATTTATCACTGCATGTAACTGTGGCACACGAAACTTCAGTGATTAAATCAAAGAATTTCATAACAAAATTAGAAGAATTATCCTCAAACGGTTTATTTTCATTTACAGATTTAGATAAAATTTGCTTAAATACTTAATAACAAATTGTATGCTGTACTGAATTTACAATTCAATTTATAGACCAAATTGAACATTCAAATAAATCAAACCTGTACAAATTTTCTTTTATGCAAAAAGAAATTTGCATTTTAAATGTAGCAGAGAGAAAACTATTCAGATGAATGAGACATGTAAAATATAAATTATGTAACCATAAATTCATCTTACCTAACTGCATTAATTCCAATTGTAGTGACTTTCTGTATATTTTCTGAAAAAAAAAAAAAAATATATATATATATATTTTTTAATGACAAATTAAAATAAATAAATTGGAGTCATTTACAATTCTCTTTAACACAACTTATTTTAATCTGTTTCAATAAATCTGCCTTTTTAAATATCTTTATTTGATTTTAATTTTAAAAGAAAAAAAATTCCTTTTCTAGAAAATTGCTCTTTTCAAAAAATTTTTTTAAATTTGCAATTTAAAGTCGTATACACATTCAAGTAAATTTTAATTCTTGGCTGTTTTTATGATTTACTCGAATGCATTTAGCAACAATTGGTCTTTCATTCTGACTTTATCCTGTAATTGAAACACTTGGAGGAAATTTCATTCCAAATTTGATGATCTGTTTGTAATTGCATTCCTTCCAATTTCTTTCAATGCAGAATAGTTTCTGTATGGCATTTTGTGTATAAGATATAGGATCGCCTCTTTTAAATAATTTCAAGTTTNTATATATATTTTTTAATGACAAATTAAAATAAATAAATTGGAGTCATTTACAATTCTCTTTAACACAACTTATTTTAATCTGTTTCAATAAATCTGCCTTTTTAAATATCTTTATTTGATTTTAATTTTAAAAGAAAAAAAATTCCTTTTCTAGAAAATTGCTCTTTTCAAAAAATTTTTTTAAATTTGCAATTTAAAGTCGTATACACATTCAAGTAGATTTTAATTCTTGGCTGTTTTTATGATTTACTCGAATGCATTTAGCAACAATTGGTCTTTCATTCTGACTTTATCCTGTAATTGAAACACTTGGAGGAAATTTCATTCCAAATTTGATGATCTGTTTGTAATTGCATTCCTTCCAATTTCTTTCAATGCAGAATAGTTTTTGTATGTCATTTGATGTTAAACACCAAAATAGCTCTTGCTTTTAATTGAGAAAGCCAAATAAAAAATAAAATTTGTGTAAATAATATAAATTTATTATATTAATTGATTTATATTATTTTTACTGAAATCAATATTCATTTTTCCAAATGGATTGAAATTTTTTTACACAGAATTTTGGAAACATATCTACTATATGCTAAAAATATAAAAATGCTATAAAAATTTATAGTGAAAGCTACTACTATTTATCCCTTAGACAAGTCTAACAAGGAAAAAAAAAAATCTGGAAAAGACTTTGTCCATACCCCATAGAAGAGCATGGATAAAAATTTGTTCAAGTCTTTGAAAAATAAAATCCACTATGTGCCTGCCTACCTTATAATGGTACAAGACAAAGAAATAAGAATATAAAAATTTCTTGCCTTTCCTCCAGAGAAATGACAAGAAGATTGTCATGCATAATTAGACAACAATCAGTTAATGTGTCTTTGGATTTCAACCTATTCTGCTATAAATTATAAAGAAATTTATAACACCGGAGTAGATAAACTAACCCAACTTCACTGCCTGTAACAAGTCACATGTGACAACATTCCAGAAAGATTTTCCAAGCCAGCAGTTAATTTTCGACCGAAAATTCAAATTCAAATAGAGAATTCCATAGCATCTGAAGAAGAACCACATTAGGTTCAAACATGTTTGCATAGTCCTCTGTTTTCATTGGAGAAGCAGCACACCGGTTACATGCAGTGAAGTTGGGTTAGTCTATTCTGCTATTTCTACTCATTGGCTCACTAGCAATTGTCTTCATATTAATATAGGATATCTTGACTTACTTTTTTTGCATACAGCTGAATTATATATAATAATTTTTGGGCTAAATAAACAAGCTGTTAAGGAAGATTGTTTTCTCAAAAGGTGTTCCTCTCATATATTTTGGTATGAGAGAGTGTTTTTGACTACAAAAGAAATTTGAATTAAAATCTGTTTATTTAGATCATAATTGGCATTAAAATTCGATTTTAATTTTTATACATTTTCCAAGATTGAAGGCAATCAATTATAAAAACTTAATGAGAAAAAACATTCATGTGCTGAATTATTTTTTACATTATATTTCTTTATAAAATTCCAATTTAATGCAAATAAAAAAGTAATCTCACATGACATAATACTTGTGGTGACATTAAATATTTCAATGCAAATTGTGCAATAAATAAATGCAATTCATTTATTGATGTCATTTTTTTTTTTNTAAATCGTAAATATTTACGAAATGTTTTAAGATTTCATATTTTATAAATACCCTTTTAAAATCAAATGCTGCGACAGTTGCTTAAGGGAACTATGCCAAGTCACTTCTCTAGAAAATATTAAAATCAGTTTTGATTAATATAAATAAGCTCATTATTAAAACTATAATCACTTATTTAAAATGGTAAAACTCAACCCAGAGCAACAGCTAATACTACATGAAATATTTCATCAATATGAAAATTTGAAAAATACCTTTCCTTACATTATTATTATTATTATTTATTATTTAATAGTTTACAAATCACAATCCTGTATACTGTTTAAACAGTATACAGAATTATTATTTAATAGTTCGCAAATCACAATCCTGTATACTGTTTAAACAGTATATATACAAACGTACACATATACATACATTTAATGGAAATCATCATTTCCCCTAAAGGAGATCAGTCTTTCCTTGCACTGCTTTCACATAATGGGGAGGTCATTATCTATCAATTTAATGTATAAATATTCTGCTAAATTTTGAGCTGTTTTAAAATATTCAACTGCAATATGTACTGCATCAGATTCTTCCAGCCAGGAGTTATCTATATCACATAAAAAATGAATGAAAAATAAAAGAAAAAAATTTAGCTTTTTTTCCTAATACATCATCACTCATCCAAATTTGAGTTACTTTAAAGATGTTTATTTTTAATAACTGACAATATGCAGTTTCTCTTTTGTTTCTGCAAATACTGTATGTGAAACCTTTTTTTTTTGTTGATACAGCATATTTAAAGTAAATAAGAATGATTATTTTAAACTACATTTTTTGATTTATAGTAGCTAATCAGTCAGTAGAATCATATACTAATGTTCACAAAAGCAATTTATTTGCTAATAAGTAAGAGTAAGTGAGAGAGAATCAAATTAATGTACAGTCGACCCCCCTATAACACAGGTTCCTATAGTTCGGATTCCTATATGACGGCGAAAAAATTGTGACGGTATCCGTACAAACCTGGTAAAAAAACTCCTATAATTCGGTAAAACATCATCGGGCAGCCGAACTACTTTCCTCCATCCAGCACCACGCTATGGAGAGTTTAGGCGGGTAAAGTGAGTTTACTATTGTCTGTACAGTACAGTAGATCCCCCTATAAGACGGTAGATACGTTCCGTTCTTTATGAATCAATTTTGTAGGAATCATAGTTTACTGACTACGGCTGTTTGAAAGGTTTTCTTTCATAAAATTAATCGATTCTAGACTAATTCGACTCAACATTTCCAAAATACGTATATTTTTTTGAAAATAATCCGTATAAACTACGTTATAAACAAAAAATTGTAGG
>NW_019385046.1:89960-103904 GCF_000671375.1 Centruroides sculpturatus
TTATATATATATACTTTCTGCCGTCCAGCACCACGCTACAGAGAGTTTAGGTGAGTAAGTTGAGTTTATTATCATCTGTACACTATGTAAATTAGGTACCGTAAGTCTAATACAGCACTAATTTTATACATTTCTTGTGAAAGAAACAATTCTTATTCAATGGCCATTATTTATATTAATGATGTCTCCAAAGTTCAACAAAGTTTTCGCAGAAAAATAACTTATCAGAAATCGCGGCCGCCGTTTGGTACGCTGCTCCACGACGAAAACAAGCTTAAGCAATGGCGACGTTGAACGGTGCACACTCGGTAAGTAATCCTACAATTTTTTGTTTATAGCATAGTTTATACGGATTATTCCCAAAAAAATATACATATTTTGGAAATGTTGAGTCGAATTAGTCTAGGAATTGATTAATTTTATGGAAGAAAACCTTTCAAACAGCCGTAGTCCGTAAAGTGCATACATGCCAGGCTGTGATTGGCAAGGACTCATACAAAATGGATTCATAAAGAACGGAACACATCTACTGTGTTATAGGGGGGGGTCGACTGTATATGCATAAGTACAAGTGTGACACACATCATTAGTACTCCATATAAATATGTAAGAATCTATTTGAAATGTTTATGTATTCTTTAAAGAACTAGATAACTTTGCGCTACAATTTAATTTCACATTCAACCAATGTCAGAATCTTACAATTAAAACTTCAGTTGGTCAAAAAATTGACTTGATTCATCAAAAGTTTTGTTAAATCAAAAATTATATGAACAATTTTCATTTGTCTCTTGATTATTCTATTCAAATGTTATTTTGATGTTTTTACAGTTGATATTTACCAAGAAATATTAGTGATTTAGTTTTTTAATTAAACAAGTTAAGAAATTTCATTTAATAGACATATCTGATTTGCAATCATCCAAATACAGTAGAACCTCGATTATCCGGATTTTCGATTATCTGGATTGTTCAAAATAAACAAAAATTTTATGAATTTGCTGATTTGCACTTACTGAATTAAGATACTGTTTATGTACGTGATAGAATGCATAACTTTTTTTGTTTCAACAACGTCTCACCCACAGCACAGTGGTTGTAAACTCTTAAATATATTTTGCGTCATAATAAAAATATAACTTGACATATGTATTTATAAATAATTTATATTCAAATTACATCATTTCTATGATCAAGGGCGGTGTATGGGCAATGTGGGCCACCACCTATACCTCGCGGTTTATGCANGTAATAAAAATATAACTTGACATACGTATTTATAAATAATTTATATTCAAATTACATCATTTCTATGACCAAGGGAGGCGTATGGGCAGCATATGGGCAATGTGGGCCACCACCTATGCCTTGCGGTCCGAAGGGCCTTGCGCCTCAAAGGTTTATACATTACTTAAAATCCGCAAACGCAACAAAAAAGTTTTACTTGTCATAAAACGATAATTTGTCAAATTTTTATTCATAAAAATGCAGTTTTCAACTGCTTTTTATTTTATAAAATCCTTCTTCTTGCACCACCAGATGGCCTTTTAAACAATAGGTAGTTTGTTAGCGCTGGTCAGTAGAAGTCCAAATTCAATATGAACGTTTGTTTCTTGAAAATTTGATCACGATTTAAATACAGTATTTATTTTTAATATTACTGATATGTCATCGAAAAGAAAACATGTTGTATTATCATTAAAAGACAAATTAAAGTATTTATTTCGATTATCTGAATTTTTCCTTATCCGGACTACCTTCATCCCCAATTAGTCCGGATAATCGAAGTTCTACTGTATATACAAACAGGACTTCTGTCTCTTTACTATAAGCTTTTTCATCCTTCTTATTCTTTCAAAAGAATGAAATCACAAAAATTAATTGTCATTCTTTTGTTTTACATGACAAATCCTAGACCAATACTGCTGATGTGTTTCAGAATGGAAATCATTACATTTATTTTAGCTCTCCCCTACTAAAAAAAAACCTAGTGGTTCACATAAAACTAAGCATTTTTGATTTTTTAATACCAAAAAACTGACATTAGCTAAAGCCAAACAATCTACCAGATTATCAAGATACTTTAATAATTAAATATTTAATTATTAAAAAGTAGCCTTATAATAGCCTATTCAAATTAAATGAAATACCAGTATTTCAATTTCTTAAAAATAAAATTGAAATTATAACCTCTGTTTTATTGCAGACTTATATACATTAAGTATTTCTCAAATACCAGAGTACTTCACACTTTAGCAAACATCCATTTTCAGGTGTGTATACATATATTCTGTACATCTTCACACTTGAAAGTTTCCATAATCTTGAATATATATTGTTCTAATTCAAATGCCCTGATTCAAAGACTATTCTGTTGTTGTTTGTCCTCTATTGAACAAAAATGTTTTTCCAAACAACATGAATTATATTTGTATTGTTTTGATTTAATGATGTATCTAATCATTCATATTTCTTATTCATACTTCCAATCATTAGACAGCTTTCAGTCCTTAATGTTGATCATATTGAGCCATATGAACAACAAGCATATCTTATTCTTGTAAAATTTAAAGGAAATCCTTTTAGCCATATGAATAAAAATAGAAGCAAAACTTTATACTTTATGAGCATGAAGCAAATGCTTTTGAATGAAGGTTTTGCTTAAATAATAATTTTTCCATATGAATAAAAGTAAGCATTTATTTTGAATTATAAGCATATCCTTCAAAACAGATTTATCTAGTTAGACATAGACTCAACTGCAAGAAGTGTGGTTTGTTTTTGCTTTTATCTAGGTTTATTTTCTGTTAATATTTAACCATGGCTGAAGTAGTTAAATGATAAATAAACAAGCTGTTAAGGAGGATTGTTCCCTCCTCCAAAGTTTATAATATTTAACCTCCTTTAGAGGTTAAATGTTATAAACTTTGTTCCTCTCCACAAGTCTGTGATTTCAAGATGTTATTTAAGTTTGAAGAATAAAGGGTTGAATGGTTGGTGCACAATTTTTTAGGAGTGACGACTGAATCATACAGTGGTGTACTAACTTCTTTACAAAAAAATGAAAATATGTTTAAGATATTTAGCTGATCCTGCATTCGAAAAAGGCACAGGAGAACTTGTTGCAGAGAAGTCAACAGTGTCACGAACTGTGAGCAATGTTGTGGAGAAAATACTTCAGGCTGATTGTTGAATAAAATTTCCTACAACAGATCATTCTGTCTTGGAAGCAAAACAGCTATGACAAAATAAATACTACTTTCCAACTGCACTCACATAGGAATAAAAAAACCTAGACTTCATGGAGATGAGTACATTAATTGAAAAGGAAAACTTACATTAAACAAACAAGCTACTTATGATGCAAGATGCATGTTCACTAGCATTGAAATTAGTTGGATATCTACACTAATTAACAAAGGCCAACACATACAATTAATATGAATTGAATACAGCTAATAAAATAGAACATAGGGACGAGATTAAATGTGTCATTATCTGCATGTCAAGAATCTTTTACTCTTTTACCAGAAGCATTTGCTCAGAGGTAAAAGGTAACATTATTGATACCAAACAGAGGAAATGCTTTTGCTTCTATCTTTTGCTTGAAGTATTTACTTTATCTTATGCTTATTAGCATTTCCTTCATTTTTATTCATATAGGCCAAAGGTCAGCAACCTTTTGAGTCGGAAGAGCCAAAATTACAATTTACAAAATTTCAAAGTTTTTAGAGCTACAAAATTTTTTCTTGCCAACAATAAATAGTACTCGCATACAAAAAGTTTTTTGATAAAAAAAACTAATCTATTTATTCATAAGAAAAAATATCTATTTATTCATATATAAGTAGTGTTTTTCACAACAAATTAGATAATAGAAACATCCGACGACGGCATCATTCGAGAGCTTCCGACGGACTGACGACAGTGACGACGCGTGTCACGGGGGAGGGGTGCCGTGAAAAGCGAGTACAGGTAGCTGAGAGATAGAATCAGTGCCTAATCCTCGTTAATCGATTCAGAATGATTTTTAATTTTTTTTTGATAAAATAAATAATATTTGCATATGGAACTAAAGAGCCGCAGCTTCACATCCAAAGAGCCACAAGCCACATGCGGCTCGCGAGCCGCAGGTTGCCGACCCCTGGTATAGGCCATTATTTTTCAGACTTTCATATATTTATTCTTTTTGACAATCAATACTTCCTCTCTAATTTCCATTGTATCTTTACTTCTTTTCTCCATTCTTCTCAACTAACAAGTAAGTGCAATATAATTTTTCTGCTGTTCCTTAATATCCTTTTAT
The DNA here is from genome assembly GCF_000671375.1 of Centruroides sculpturatus. Taxonomy (NCBI): domain Eukaryota; kingdom Metazoa; phylum Arthropoda; class Arachnida; order Scorpiones; family Buthidae; genus Centruroides; species Centruroides sculpturatus. The sequence continues at coordinate 94,267 of NW_019385046.1, forward strand.
GTTCTTATATTCTAGTGATTACAGATAAACTTATAGCTCCAACATATAACTTCTACCCTCTCTTAAATGTGATATCATATACACCTGCTTATTATTTTCTGTTTTAATTCACTTCATCAATCCTTATATCTGAAAATATTCTGTATTTTGCTTGAAGAGGAACAGAAAATGTGGCAAGACTGAAAATTCTTTACTTGTCAGAACCTGTAATATTGGGAATAATTGTGCTTATGCTGTCTTAATTTTTAACCATGCCCGGTAGCTTTATGCATAAGTACAAGTGTGACACACATCATTAGTACTCCATATAAATATGTAAGAATCTATTTGAAATGTTTATGTATTCTTTAAAGAACTAGATAACTTNTCTTAACGATCCAAAACGAACCAAAACTAACGTTTTCGAACCCTTATAACGGTTCTTCTTCAGGTTTTTTCGAATCTCCGATGGAAAATGCAGCTTGTAAAAACTTTAAATTCGAAATATGTAAGTTCGAATGCACGTTTTCCGTTTCCGTTGTTGTATGTCATGCGCAGTCGACTCCAAAATGAGCTATCATAAATTACTATTCATAAACGCTAGCCACACCGTTGATAACATAATCTCTTCTTTATAATTGATGCATTGATTATCCTTAAGGTTAGCTAAGTATATGCTGGCTGCCTCTAGCCATCTGATATAGTGTACGTGCCGTGTGGTGAGGATAATTCTTGCTTTCTTAAACACGGGGTCTCTATCTAGGAACACGACGGCCCTAGCAGTATATGCTTCCGATCCAGATATAGACCCCGAATTTAAGAAAGCAAGAATTATCCGCACCGCACGGCACGTACACCATATCAGATGGCTAGAGGCGGCCAGCATATACTTAGCTAACCTTAAGGATAATCAATGCATCAATTATAAAGAAGAGATTACGTTATCAACAGCGTGGCTAGCGTTTATGAATAGTAATTTATGATAGCCCGTTTGGAGTCGACTGCGCATGACATACAACGACGGAAACGGGAAACGTGCATTCGAACTTACATATTTCGAATTTAAAGTTTTNGCTAACCTTAAGGATAATCAATGCATCAATTATAAAGAAGAGATTACGTTATCAACAGCGTGGCTAGCGTTTATGAATAGTAATTTATGATAGCTCATTTTGGAGTCGACTGCGCATGACATACAACGACGGAAACGGGAAACGTGCATTCGAACTTACATATTTTGAATTTAAAGTTTTTACGAGCTGCATTTTCCATCGGAGATTCGAAAAAACCTGAAGAAGAACCGTTATAAGGGTTCGAAAACGTTAGTTTTGGTTCGTTTTGGATCGTTAAGAGTTAGTAGACGCACCGGTAACAGGTTAGAAAGAAATAATTATATAGTTACTATGGTTAATTATAAAAACAATTACCTATCAACACAGTTAACTAACCCACTTATACAGTATAAAACAGACAGATATGACAGCTAGGCAAACAAGATTTAATTCCTTGTTACCAGAAACAAGAAATAAATTCTGTTTGATCATTTTCATAAACCATAGATTTTTCAGAAAAACTAATAAGAACAATCTATCAGTTTATCATTTTACTAATTGAAATCCATCATAAATTAAATGATAAATCTAATAAAAGTAAACTAAAAAATAATGGAAACTGATAATATTTTAAGATATTTTCCTAGTGATCCTTACAGTTAATCTTTCTCACAATTTATCATTTACTTATTTGTCATGATTTATTTGTTAATTTTTTTTTCTGTAACCAATATTATATTAATAATCTTAATTTCAGCAAAGTTACAAATATTTAAGTTTATGCAAACTATATTTAAAAATTCTTTAATCTCTCTTCATTATCATATATCTGAATGATGATAAAGCAGCATTAAACAAGAGATTTTATATATATATATAAATACATACATACATAATGAGAATATGAGAATAGAATGAAATAAACTAAATTTGTTACAAGAACAGAATGATCTGAAGAATCCAAACAAATTTCCTAACAAATATAAATTATCTTGCATAATTAAATTTTCAATCTTTTTGACAAATTCAAGACATAATTTTGTAACATTTAAATTGGCAATATTGTCAGTTTCAGATAAAATCCAAGAAGTAACAAAATTTTCTATTAGAATATGTTTAGCATTTGAATTAAGAAAGGGTAAAGCAAAGTGGTGCAAGGACATAGCTCTAACAAAAATGTGGAAAAGTGAAAAAAAAAATAGAATATATTGGGAATTTGATTTTATTCATAAATGAACAAAGCAATCTTCATTGGCATGCAAGGTTTCGTTAATTTTGCATAACTAAAGAAGTGGTGTCCAGTCATCGTATCAATCGAAGAGAGTTGCCGATTGAAAACAGACACGTAGTAACTTAGTTTCTCGACATAACAGAATGGAGGGCAGTCAAACCGATCAAGAACATTTTTAACCCATTGTACACCAATGGAATCTCCCTGAAATAAGTCAAGCAGGTGCTACTGTAAGAAAAATATAAACCATGTCAAATGCAAAATACTAAGAATTTTACTATAAAATTTTTTGCCCAATGACTTACTTAAAAAACTTTTAAATAGAAATTTACATAAGTTTTAATTCATATTTTGTTGAAAATGATTAATAATTATCAAAATAATCTGAAATATTTAAGTAATTAAAAAGATGTAAATCAAAGCTGAGGTTTATCAAATGAAGAGCTCCATAAAATGGAATGTGATTTTAATATTTACATTAATTTTCTTTAATTAAAGAGCATGCATAAAGTTAATTGATTACATACCACTTTCATCATTTGGCAAATTGGAAGGGATAGGAATTGAAGAAGCATCTCCTATAAAATCTTCTTCCATGATAACTTTACCAGACATTATATATTCATTTAATAATAGTACAATAACTGGTTATAAAGACAGTGACTAGCGCTAGTAGTTTATGTTAAATTCATATTTAACCTCACACTCAGCTCGTGGCCTATCGGAGTTAGCAATGTTGCCAGCTTAAATTATTATTACAGTATTATCGTTGCTTACAAGATAAGAGCGGCTATCGCATTTCGGGAACGAGCAGGGAGACAAAACGGTTTCTCGCGGTGGCCGGCAGGGGCGCTACTATACCCCGAAGCCTGAACGTTGCAACGGATAGAAAAAGTTCCCTAGTGCTTCGTATTAGGATTTCTCAAACGGGATCCCGGGATTCCGGTTGTTTTTTTAACCCGGGAAATCCCGAAAATTTCTTAAAAATTCACTTTTTTCTTATTTTGTGTTAAGGTTGAGGAAATTTTGCAAATACAAAGTATAATTAACTCATAAACTGTCAGAATACATTTGTATTTATTAATTTTAAACCTACTTATTAGTTTTTTTAAATTTTTGCTAGTTATGGCATGTTACAAACGGTCAATAATCAATAAGTGGCTTATTTGTGGCAAGACTCTGAAAATTCTTTACTTGTCAGAACCTGTAACATCTGTCTTAATTTTTAACCATGCCCGGTAGCTTCAATAACTGCATAACGCCAGGTTGTGCAAATTGGGCAATGATACAAACGAGTATGAAGTCTGCAAGTATGAAGTTTTCTTCATAAACCTGATTATTAAAGACAAACGAACTGACGAATTATTGGGCTATAAGCATAATGTTTCTATTTTATTAAAGCAGCCAAGGTAGACAAATCAAGAATAATAGAGAGCAAAAAAAGTACAGTAAAACCACGCTTAACACTGCCTCGCTTAACGCTGATTCGATATAACGCCATCTGCTCGAAGCCTAAAAAAAAGCTCAAAATTTACGCTGATTTAAATTATCGCGGCATTTATTGATTCGTACATAATACGATTATTTACGAACCAATCAGAAAAAGGTGGAAAAAAGGCGTACTTTCTTTAAATCTATGTTTGTTTGATGCAATTTTGGAAAAAATATAACATCATGGATGCCATGGACAATATCGGCTTCGCTTGGCAAGAATTAACTGATAAATGCACGAACAAAGTGTGGAAGAAGTTATGATTCAAGATATCCAAAAATTCTCAACGAACTTCTGTATCGTTAGGTTCATCAAACTCAACCTAATCGATACAGCAGGGCTAGGAGATGTAGACGAACAGGATATTGAGGAGTTACCGCAAGTATTTGGTGACAGTCATATCAACGACGACCTTCAAGAACTGGCAGAACAAGGAATCTATGTAGAACTGGAAAATAATGATTCTGAAAACGAAGAACCCAAAAAATTTCTCTACAGATTTCCTTAGTAAAAGTATGGTAATGATAACCGAAATCGTTGATCAAATTGTAGCGAATGATCTAGATTTTGAAAGGAGTGCAAAAGCAAAACGAGGCGCTTTGGATGCGATCTTCTGCTACCGAAATTTGATTAAGGAAAGATTAAAACGACAAATGAAACTTTCCGACTTTATTGCAAAAAGAAAAAAAAAGTATTTCAGAAAAGTCAGGACTTTCGTCAGAAAAAAATGAACTATTAATATAAAAAACAATGAACTAATTAATATATTATTATACATTTCTGTGCGCATATGTTTGTTATTTAACATATATTATTATACAAATTAATATAAAAATAACTTAAAATTAAAGTAAATTTTTTTTTTATTTTCGGTCGCGTGTTCCCCTATCCCTATTTACTCTATGTTAAAATGACCTCGTTTAACGCTGTTTTGTTTAGCGCTTTGTCGTCTAGGAACGCATCCCCCACGTTAAGCGGGGTCTTACTATACTACACTAGAAATCTTCCAGGCTACAAGCGAAAAAACACATGACGTGTTTAAGGCATTTCAGAGAAGACAGAATTCCACTCACATCAATTGAATCGGAAAGGGCATTCTCGGAACAGGACTTTTCATTACTAAAATAAGAATCAAATTGAGTAATCGGAGTATTGACTATCTTTGCTTTTTAAAATCTTATTATAAAAATTTACAATAATATTTTGTATTATGTTTTATTTAAATAACGAAAATTACCTTCTAACTTAGAAGTTTGATTGAAGTTCATTTTTTTTAATTTTCAAGTCAATTCAGAGCAGGTTTCTTTTGTTGTTGATGTTGTATGCAGTTTCCAGCAAACTTTAATAAATTTTTTTTCTATTTGTGAAAATTTCTACGTAATTCAAAGGTAATTTTTAATACAGTGAAAACTGCTTAGGCGACCACCTGCATTTGAAGGGCACCTGTCAAAACGGGCAAAAATTTCTGGCACGGAATAGTTTATCCATAGAGTCTTCGAATAAATTACCTGTATTAAACGACCACCTGTGTAACGCGACCGCGGGCATCGATTTTTGGTCCGAAACAACATACAACACCTGTAATAAGCGACCACTTTCGCGAATGTATCTGGTCTAAACTATTGTAAGAACCCATCTCAACAACGTTTCCACCTCCTAATATAATGAATTAGTCTAAACTCTCGTTCGAACCCATCCCGGGCACTTCTCCCACCCTCGAAATTAGGTGCAGGTGTTAATAAATTAGTCTAGCAACAAAGGAAATTCATTTCAGTTTGTTGGAAAATGTCCGAAATGCAAAGTGCTGTCGTTAGAAGATCGTATTAAAGTTATCACAACAGCAATTAGCGGCGAAGTTTAACTGTGGGAAAACAAAATTTATTTTACCCTAGACCTACAGTATTTTCCTTGGGGGTGTAAAATATTGTACACGATACAATTAATCGGCTGATCTCATCGTTTGATAAAATCTATTTTTATTTATTTATTTTGAAGCTCATATACAGTACACGTGCGATAAATAGTTTCTGTATCAACCTACCTTATTTCCACGATATTTTTAGAAAAATAATATCCAAGTAATTTTCGCAGGCAAAATATTCAAAAAACAATAAACGCATTAATGCAAAAATCAGTTTTACTTCCTTTTTCGATTCCGCGATTGTAATGAAATCGTATACTGTAATGAGAAAAAATAATAAAATCGTTTTATTTTTAATTAATAATTTTTCTTATCGTACTTAATTAATTAAGAAAATATTTAAAAAATACAGTATTTTTAAAGTTGAAATAAGATTAAACTAACGAAAATCAAAAGCAAAGTGATGGAGAGATAGGAAGCGCTTGTATATTGATGACATAATACACGTAACTGTGGAGCGAACGAAAAGAACCGAGTCGAATTAATTAAGACGGAAAAAAGAAAGTGTGCGTTATAATCGAGAAAATGCGAGTATTGTATTAATCTTTAAAATATTGGTGTTAAATTTGCCTTATAATATCATGACGACTCCTGTAAATCGGGTTATCCGATAAGAATAAAATACAATACCCTATCGTTGAAAAAATTCGCTTATTTTTGCTCACCTCGAGTTTTGCTTAGTAGAAATGGCTAAAAAGTGCGCAAAATACGTGCGGAAATACGGTATTACATCACCACCTGTATTGGACGATCACCTGTCTAAAAGACCACTTTTTGAAGAAACCGTGGGTGGTCGCCATAGACAGGTTTTACTGTATATATCTTACACAGCATTATTAATATGATTTTGGAAGTTGCAGAACGTATTAAATTACTTTAAAAAACGAAAAATATTTATATCATTTGATTTCAAGATATTTTGTTTATCTTAAAAATAATTAATTCTATCCCGGGATCCCGGGAAGCAGTTCACTTTTGTCCCTGAATCTCAGACAAGCAAAAGACAGGGAAATGAGAAACCCTACTTCGTATATATTGTTGCTTACGAGTAACGCTCGTATATGTTTAATCTGATTTATACGAGAGAAAATGTGCAACAGGATTACGTACTAAATGCATAAATTCTGTTGAGCTAGGTAAAATTATGCAGTCCGGACATGGGAATGCCGTCCGTGCCGGGGGTGGAGTTTCTAGTCTTTTGGATGGCCACATTCAACTACTGATTCGAGAAGGGAGAATTGTAGTCGGTCAGGCCGGTCGACGCATTAGCGTTAGGAGGAAGGCGGATGTCTAACTTTTAAGATGATTTCAGTAGAATGCGGAATAAAGTGATGTGCAAATGCTTCTGCTTGGTTGTATAGGTCCGTTATTACATCGCCGTTGGTTTTGAGAATGAAGTGGTCCGGCGGAGTGGAGGCGGTCATGCGTAGCTGGTGGATGATTTTCCAGACGTTGATTTTATAATGAAGAGTGCTGGCCATATGTTTCCAGTAATCGCGCTTGCTATCTAAAATGGTCTGTTGTAGCGCAGATTTGGCGTGTTTGTAAGCCATCCAGTTCGTTGCGTTAATGTTTTTTGTAAATTTATAGTACAGTACATGTGTCGCTTGCGAGCCAGTTTTTTCCTGCATTCGCTGGTTCACCAAGGCGGAGCGGGGTGATTACTGTGGGGAACAAACTCGATGCTGGTCGCTGATCGAGTTTGGTACTGGTTAACAAGATTCTCGTACGTCCAGTTGTTGCCATCAGGCCAATTATGATTGTTTTGGGAATATGCAGGATTCATGGCGATAGTGAATGACGATTTTGGGAGGAACGACGACCTTTAATTGTGGGGAAGTCGATGGAGATCATACGGTGCCTACTATCATGACTGAAGAATAGAGTCCAATAGGCATGTGTAGCGACCGAGGTAGATACGAGGGTCATATCGATTGTCGTGTTATGGTTGTTGAGGTTGTAATGAGTGCTTTGACCGTTATTGAGGGAAACTAGATCGGAGCAGGTAATCAGATGGACAATTCTGCGACCTCTGAAGTCATTGCTGATGTTGCCCCACGTATCATGTTGCGCGTTAAAGTCGCCACAGATGATAGAAGGGACGAGGGGGGAGAGAGAGTAAATAGGTTGTCGAGATGAGAGTTTAAGTTGCAGGCAGTAGTCTGGGGAGGGAAATAGGCGTTTATGAGCCGGACGGAAAGGGAGTGTAGATGGTTAAGATGATCCACTCGGGGTCATCGGGGAGATGGCACTATTTAATATTACCGAGGGTTCAGGTAGGTATTTATGGACGTAGGTGATGAGACCGTCACCTTTATTAAGGTGCTGTATGTGTGGTAAGCGTTTTAACCTGGTAAATCTAGTGTATGAGTTGGTTGTAACCATGATTCCTGGATAGTGATGATATCGTAATTTTTCCAAGTGCCCTGAGTTTTAATTTGTGTGATTTTGTTAGTAAGGCTGGTAGCATTCTACTGGAGCAGTTTCATGAACGCTTAGTCGGGTTTTTGGACGGTGGTGGATAGGTCGACGTTGTGATAAAGAGGGGAGGGAGGAGGTTGAGGCGTTTCGTTCAGATTCATGTTTGGTGGGTTTTGTTTTGGGTTTTTTAGCTTTGGTTGTGGTCATTTCGTCTTTTAGAACATGCGAGGTCTCTCTTGTACGAAGTTTTGTGAAATATGCAGCTTCCTCTGCGCTGGGAGTGATTTGTGATTGTTGGTTGAGGAAGGTTGTTGACGGTGGGTAGTCTATGGCGGTCGTATTAGGAGTATCTTTAGAGTCGGTGATTGGGTTGAGGCATTAGACGCACGGAGGCTATGGAGAAAGTGGTCTGAAGGGTTTTCTGGCTGGAGTTGGATCGTAGGCGAGCAAGAAGACCGTTTCGTAACGTCTTCAAGTATCTATACCATGTGGTTGAGGATGAGGTTTTGTTTGGTTATTGAGTTATTTCTTTTTATTAAGTGATTTTAGTTACATGTTCTGGTAAATATCTTAGTACAGAGTGTCATAATGATTTTCGATTAGGTGTTTTGTTGGAAAGAGTGTATTAATTAATTTCTGCCATGTAGACATCCTTGATGTTCTGACAAAGAAATAGAAGTCTTGTATCATATATATGATGCTTATTGCATTCAAATCAGCTATCAACCTATGCTGATATGTTTAACCTTCGACTATCTTTGTGTGATCAACTTTTCCTCCTGTTATCAATATTTATTTGTGTGACCAACCTTATTATGGGACCAACTTTTGTGTAATCAACTACACACTTCATCATGATCTTCTTGTTTAGCCGAAACTATGGGATCAACCTCTTAACTATGAACTATAACGCTCAAGAATTTCAACCTACTGACATTCTTTCTTACGAACTTTGATGGTTAAAATCGACAATTGTAATATCTGCGATTACGGCCTTCTCCGAAATTGGCTCCATCTGTGATATCAACCTACTTCAATAAGAGATGGAAATCAACTGAACTACGTGCATCTGGTGCTTTTATAGACTGAATAAGTATTTCAACCTACCTCTCACTGATAGTTGAAATGGACTGATGCATTTAGCTATTATATAACTGGATTGTTGTATGTTAGATCTTTCTATATAATACGTCTCTGTAATCCAAAAAATAGCATTTAGCTATATCTGTCTAATGATAGATATGAGCTCATTGAAACTATGTGTACTGAATTCTGAGCATCTTATTTTCCTTAACTTCATTTTATTATTTTACATTGTGTTACTTTTTAATTTTAAGTTTGTTTAGTATCATAAATTATTAGATTATAAATATTTGTTAATAATAGTCAATAAATATCTTCACGTGAAATACATAGACTATATTTTATTGTAAATAATATATATTTATTTTGTTATATGCAATACATACTTATGTGATACATACAGCGTTTAACTATTCTTACATGTTATTGTTAATTATAACATTTACCTTGTTATTTTAG
>NW_019385046.1:105994-110309 GCF_000671375.1 Centruroides sculpturatus
CACTGTTCGTTACTAAGTTCAGAATGGAAGTGAACATCCACACCCACTATTGACACTGCTATGGCTGCCAGCGGTTTGACTCCGCCATGTTGAAGAACTTGAATCCTCCCACTAAGACATGCAACCTTCTCTTTAACTGTATACGGCTCTTGCAGAAGAGCTATATCCTTCGATTCTAACCTTTTATTAAGCAACGAGGTAGCTGCAATTGCCCTCTGCAAATTTCCTTGAATAACCTTAATTTCTTCTATGTCACTAATATGCTCCATCTCCATAATCGGTTCGACTAATCAAAATTGCCTTCGCCCTCAAAACTAACGGACATTTCCTATCAAGGGCATTATGCCGAGTGTCAGCCAATTTGTCCCTCTTACAATTACAACACATTTTAATGGTATTTTTATTCTGACAATCCTTGTATCTATGTCCTTCTCCACACTGGCTACATGTGGGAGTCTCTTGCTTACAATCCCGGGCAAAATGCCCCATTCTACAGCAGTTAAAACATTGCACAATAGGAACAAAATCTTCTACTGGACACCTCACCCACTGCAAATTTAACTTTCCTAACTTTAACAATTTAATTCTATTTTGAGGGCTGACGTCCACCACCCAACTAGATGTGGACCTGTTTCTGTTTCCAAGAGGGAATCTTACCAAGAAACCCTTTTCAAATTCCTCAAGTCCAGTATTATTGTCCTGCAATATTTCATTTTGTTGGTACACAAACTTTGAAATCTCACCTTTCTCTACATCCTTAGGTACTGAGTGAATGATTACTTTTGGTGTGCGTTTTTTAGGCTCACGAGCAGTCATTCCAGGAATTTCGACCACTGCCTTTTGTAACTTTAACTTATCACTTGCCTTTTCAACTTCAATGGCAATAGCCCCATTTCGTAATTTTCTGAGTCCTCTAACTCCAATCTTCAAGGCCTGAGGATTAATTTTTTCTTTTATTGTCATCTTAGTTTTTTCAGCATCACTGTCTCCTTCTGTAGGCTGCACAATAACCACTTCCCTTGGCTCCACCGCCCTCTTATTAACCAAGGGGGGACTGGCGACCACTTGCGCAAAAGATCTTCCTCCTCTTCTTTCTTCTGCAACCTTCAGTTCTTCCAAATTCTTCTGTATGCTGGACACCATCTTCTTTAGTTCTTCACTTTCAGTTAAAAGTTCTATAATTGTTTCAACTCTCCTTAATATCTGGGGAATATGATCCCTTGTCCCAATTTTGGAATGGGCATTAGCCACAAGATACTCATGCAGTTCATCTTGAACTTTTTTGGCGGCAATGACCTTATTGCCGTGCGATCCATCCTGCCGACTTGGCAGAGACGGAGTTGATGCCTGTGTCTCTTCCGCAAGCCCTTCTTCTCCCCCTGTCCGGGCGAGAACCGCAAAGTGTGGTGGCTTACTTGCCATTCCACACAACAAATAGCCTTGAAAAAGGCCTTTAACAAGTCGAAACTACCTTTGGCTTCCCTAAAAGGTACTAACAGGCCGCACCGCGTGGAGGTAGGTAGTCACTTTCCCAAGAGCTCAACGATAAAGCACGAAAGATCACAGAGAAAACGCTCCGGAATATTCGCAAATAAACGCAATCGGAAAACTCACAATGGGACCAGCGGCCCACATCTAGAAACAGTCTTAACACTTTCCAGTCTTTCTATGTCTTTCTTGACATTTCCATGCCCACAAAATACTTAACTGTGAAGTTCTCTTTTCTCATGCTGTTTTTAAAATTACACAATAATAATATGATGATGATGATGACTGATTTTGTTTAATATATATTCTAAAATTTCTTTTTAAGTTTTTACTTTGTTAAATTAAAGTTAGTATAGAATGGTATCAATGGTATATTATTGTTTGTGAGCTTTTTGACAATGTAACTGTTCAAACTTTCATCTAATTTGTTGTAATTGATGTTCAGAGAGTGTCAAAGCTCATGGTAATTTTTTTTACATCTTTGTAACAAAACTATAACTCAGTTTTATGAAAACTGAATGGCCAAATGGCAGATATGGTACTTCTTAAAGAGATTGTTATATAGTCCATAATAAATATTTAAATGTTCTATTGTCTGACATTCTTTGCATTCACAAAGATTAGATTTGCCAATATAACCTCATTTTTTAAAATTAAACGTAAATCTATCAACTTCCATATGAAATTGGTTTAGGGATTGCCAAATGAGCCATTGCATATCAAATTTCTGAGAGAGAAGGTCTGATGCATAAATATTACTTTCTCTAGATCCTTTAACTTTATATAAATTTGGGTGAACTAGTAACTTAGTTTATTGTTTTCATAAAAGTTTTTCTTGATTTAATCCATGTATTTGAAACAGTGTGACTATAAATGATGTGTTTATCATCATTTAATTGTTTTGTTTATTCATTTTTTGTTACAATTTATTTTGAACATTAAGTAGAGCAATAATGGCAAGGATATGTAGGTTTTTGTTGGTATCCTGCTTAATATCTATAAAGATCATTAAAATGTAGTAAATTTTGTGTATACATTTATCTGTTATGCTTTCTTTGATATAGCATTTTAATTTGCTTTATATCTTTTGTACAATATTGATTATGATTATGATACAGAATGAATGATTATATAAATTTTTTTATAACTTCTTTATAACAGGGTGTGTATAATAAATAAATAAATAAAACCTTAATTGAGTCTCTAACCGGTGTGAAGAAATACAAAAAGAAACAACTTTGAAAAAACAAACATTTTCCGAACACCTTCTGTATCTTTCCTCAGGTAAAACGGCTGGATTCCTTATTCTAAAACACTGTTACGCAATTTTAAAAAGAACAAAATTCGAACGATGATTCGATTGTGCGATGTCCACTGTGCATGCATTGTATCTGTCGTGTCCCCATCATTCAGAATCGCATTTACTCTTCTCATACGTATGTGATGCACTATTTTTACTATGACCATTACATGTCCTCATGCATCCTCCTACACCAACTAAATCCTTAGTAATCATTATGTAATAAGGCTTGCCAAGCTATCGAAAGAGCCATTTCTTCTTGTGAGTTAATGCACATAGATGTAGTGTGCGCCTTATATATTTCTATCGCTTCTAGCCATTTGAGGTGTTCCATGCGTGTTGTTTTGACTATTAATGATGCCCCTGCGAAGTCTACATTGATGCCCTGTTTTGATGCATAAATCGCGAGTGACGTGGTGGCTCTGTTGTACTGTATACCTGCTTTGTGTTCCTTAATTTTGGTCCCCATCAAGCGTTTCGTTGATCCTATGTAGATTAAATTCCTACTGAATCTCTCAGCTCTCACTGGGATTCAGTATATGCCTGGCAATTTACTTGGGTCAGATGGGTCTTTTCCATTATGCAACACGTCAAATACTGTTGGGATTCTCCTGTATGTGATGTTGATCTTGCGTTTTTTGACGATAGATGCGTAAATGGATCTCAAGGCCAGGTTGAACGTAATCGGTATTCTTTTTACATCTATATCTTGGTTCCCTCCATGTGCCTTCGTCTGTGTGTTGAGGTTCATTACTGTTCTTTTGTGGCGGTCCGAGATTTTTGGAATAAGATTATGGTAGCCGTGAATATTAGTAATCCTCTCAATGTGGTTTAACTAACTCATTATCAAGTGCCTCTCAAGTGGATGATTGAGTGTACGCTCTTCTGACCAATGATCTAAAAGTGGCTATTTTATATTGAAATGGGTCACATGAGTCACTCGTATTCTTAACTCCTGAGAAGAAATGGCTCTTTCGATAGTTTGGCAAGCCTTATTACATAATGATTACTAAGGATTTAATTGGTGTAGGAGGATGCACGAGGACATGTAACGGTCATAGTAAAAATAGTGCATCACATACGTATGAGAAGAGTAAATGCGATTCTGAATGATGGGGACACGACAGATACAATGCATGCGCAGTGGACATCGCACAATCGAATCATTGTTCGAATTTTGTTCTTTTTAAAATTTCATAATGGTGTTTTAGAATAAGGAATCCAGCCGTTTTACCTGAGGAAGGACACGGAAGGTGTTCGGAAAATGTTTGTTTTTTCAAAGTTGTTTATTTTTGTATTTCTTCACACCGGTTAGAGGAGCAAGTAAGTAGGTTTTATTTATTTATTATATAAATTTTTTATTTGAACTACAGACATAATATTTAAACATTTCAGTAGTTAAGTTAGATTGAAATACAATTGAATTTTTGTAAATTTTATAGTATATTATATTAATTATTGACACAGGAAAAATGATTTTGCAATACTTTTTCAATAATTTAAAAAAATATATTATGTTCATCTTGA
>NW_019385046.1:110426-162998 GCF_000671375.1 Centruroides sculpturatus
AATATATATAATCTAAATTTAATTTATTAGATTATATATATAATCTAATAAATTAAATTGTGAATGAATCATAAACTGTTTTAATATAATATGTAATAAATATATTTTGTAGATTTTACAGAAATAAAACATGTTTTAGTTTTTTGCTGGAAAAAAATACTATCTTTCATGCTATATTTTATGATCCTTATTGATGAAACTGAAGATTTTTGTCTCTTATGTGTTCAGATTGATTATCATTGTAGAATTTCGTCAGATGGCAATTAAGTTTTAAAAATTAAATTGAAGATGTAATTTATTGAAAAAATTGAAGATGTAATTTATTGAATCACCATTTATTCACTTTCAATGTTTCATAATACAAACTTTCAATGATCAACCTTTCTCTGCAGGCTATTGGCCATCAAAATTAAAACTTCCCTTAAACGTTTTAATTGGATATTTTTTCTTTATTTTTAAAGGAAGTTTTTAATTTTGATGGCCAATAGTCTGCAGAGAAAGGTTGATCATTCAAAGTTTGTATTCTGAAACATTGAAAGTGAATAAATGGTGATTCTTTATTCAATAAATTATATCTTCAATTTAATTTTTTTTTTTACTTTATTGTTTTATTTCAACAAATAATAATCAAAATAAATATATTTTTTTAAAATGAAATACAGAAATTATGAATCTTTTGAAAATAGGGTAGTTGAACCAGTGAATGACCATATTGTCAGAAATTTGTTTAAAATAAGTGCCACAGCAAGAAAGACTAATCAGAAGTGCTGAATTACTGAAAATCAACTACATTTTGAAATATTCTTTTTCATTGGTCATTCAAAAACACGTGAAATGTTTGAAAAATGGCAGCTTTCTTGAAATGTGTGTTTAAGGTGTAATCTTGCTTGATTCTAATAAAGTAAGAATTGTGACAAGGATTCATATAGCAGCATTTTAAAATAATTATTTATTGATTTTCCTAAGCATTGAGTAAAGAAATAGTTTTGTAGCTATTTAAAGTATGGTTTTAGTACAAAAATTAATTTTAACCTTTAAAGGTATGTAGATAGGGGTAGTACACTCACTGGATCTGAAAAGTGATTATTCTCCAGTGAAGGAACACTTTAGTCATTTAATGGTGATAAAGTAATATGCATTATCTTCATTTCTGAGCACAAAATTTAAAATCTCAATGTTGTTTCAATGCTAACGTATGAGTGAATGACCAAAAAACTAACTTGTACCAGTAAATGACCATGGTTCAAAGTCATGTGGTCATTCATTGTTGCACATTAAAATGGTTCAAGATGAATAGTTAAAGACATTTGAATTTATTTTTATTCAGATAAATTCAAAATGGCAGATGAAATAAATAAAAAGAAGAAAGCCTACAGACGTTTTCAATATAGTGAAGAAGATTTGTATGAAGCTGTAGAAGTAATAGGTGAAAATAAAATGAGTTCTAATAAGGCTAGAAAAAAATTTAACATTCTAAAAGGAATTTCAATAAATAAATTACATAGAAAGGTACCAATAGAGCGAAAAATAGGCTCTGCAGCAACATCACAAAAGCAGAGGAAGACAGGTTGAAAAAATGGATTATTGGGAAAGCCAAATTGGGTTTTCCCAAGCATCTCGATGAAGTAAACGATGCAGTTCAGAAAGTTGTGAAAGATATGGAATGAAAGAATCCATTTAATGATGATCGCTCAGGAAAAAAATGGCTAAAGCTTTTTCTAAAAAAGGCACCCTAATGTAGTAGCAGTTTCAGAAGAGATTATAAGGAATTGGTTTCAAGAATTAAATAATTATTTGAGAGAAGAACATGTAGTAAGTGATATTCTGCAAAATCCTTCCCATATCTTCAATGCAGATGAAACAGGGATGTTATTTTGTCCAAAAACTGGCAAACTTCTGGAATCTAAAGCATATAAGAACTTTTATAACATTGCATCAGGACAAGAAAAACAGTGTATCACAGTTTTGTGTAATTTTTCTGCACATGGCCAGTGAGTGGATCCTATGATGGTGTTCCCATATAAGAGAATTCCAAGGCATATTGCAGATTCAGTTCCAGATGGCTTTGCTGTAGGCAGAAGTGATTCAGGATGGACGATAAGTGCCACATTTTATGAAATATATAATGAATATGTTGCAAACATCTTCTACCCCTGGCTTCTGGATAAGAATATCTAGTTTCCTGTATTATTGCTTATTTATGGACTTAAATCCCATATAATTGAAAACTGTATAATTTTTGTGTTGAGAAAAGAATTATCCTCTTTTGTTTGTTGCCAAATGCAACTCATATTATCCAGCCTTGTGACATTGCAATTTTTTGACCACTTAAATGTCAGTGGATAAATGTTGTCAGAAAACACAAGCAACAATCATCAAAATCAGTTTCTAAAACTAACTTTGTAGCTTTATTTTTTAAAGCTTACAAGAAAGCTTTGAAATTGGAAACAACTCAACATGGATTTGAAACATGTGTTCCTTTTGATCCAAATAGGGTGGATTATTCAAAATGTATTTCTGATAGGCATAAGGAATTGTTTTCCGAAAATGAATCTGATATATCAATTAATTATGTAGAACTATATAAATGTGCACTGAAAATGATAGCAAATGAGATTCCACTTAATTTTTTATCAGATTTCAAGGAAGCCATTGCATCTGATAACAATCAGATAAATTTAGACAATATTGCAATAATAATTTTCTATCTATGAAACACATTTTTGTATGTATTAACAGACTGATAATTTCTATAACATTGTATACATGATATTTTTGAATTAAAAACCTTTTCTAAAAATTAATATTTTTATTCCAATTTTTAAATCTGAAATTATATAATTGTCTGAACATATAATGACAGAATTACATAAAATTGCCAACACATATATAGTATACAATAGTATAATAGTATTGTATACTATATATACTATTGTATACATAGTATACAATAGTATATAGTATCCTAAAACTCTAGTTATTCATTATTAGTCACTTGTGGTCATTCACTGTGATTTTTAAATTTTAAAAACATTGTGTCATTAATTTAATCAATATTACAGAAAATTAAAAATTCACTTTTTGAATGAGTAGAGTGAGTTCTTGGTAACCAGCAATGACCATTACTTATGTTAAATATCTGTTTGTTAAGTGATTATATTCAAATATCCTTATTAAGATGCTTAATTGGTCATTTACTGATGCAACTACTCTATAAATAGACAAATAAATAAGAAATTCTTAAAGGTAATCTTTAATCTTGAAATCCAAACAGAACATTTGAAAATATCTTGTTATTGTCATTGACAAGAAACTCAAAGAATGGCAAAACAGTTGAATGCCAATCAGTGTGAGAAAATGAAAAATTATTTTTAATTATTGCAATAAGAGAAAGATAATCCTGCTAAATTTTTTGTTTTCATGTTGCCAAATTTTTATTAAATTGGCAACATGAAAACAAAAAATTTAGCAGGATTATCTTTCTCTGGTGCAGGATTATTTTGGTGAAATTACAATAAAATACTTTTACTTTGAGAAATTTATATGTATTAAATAAGACTAAATACAGAATAATTTCTACTTTATATTTGCAGTTTTGAATTTTACGTTACGTAATAAATTTTATTACTATCTTATTATAAAAATAGTTATATAGAAATTAAGTTTTAAAAGCATTATTTTATGAATATTGGATAATTTGTAAAAGGTTAATTGATTCTGAAGATTTTAAGAAGACAGAATATGCTAATAAAATTAAAGCTTCCATTTTAATTGCTATCTTATGTTAGATATAAATTATAAGTTTTTTATTTCAGAAGAACATCTAGTGGATTGAGTCTTCAGAGTGAAGGTCAGGGTTATGATAATGATGCCTCTTCCGATACCGAAACTGAAGATGTTGCAGGAGAGGAAGCAGGTGTCATAACTCGCAAAATTAAAAATAAACATGAACGAGTGAGTTGCAGATGCTTTGTTTTATTTTTGGTGCCACTGTATGATATGTATAAAATTACTGTGCTTATTTATAATTTTAAAATCATTTAAATAAGATAAAAGTAAATTTAGAAAAGAGTAAATAATTTAAAATATTCTATTTTCTAAAAAGTAGTTAGTTTTTTATATTTTGATATACACTACCCTACAGTAATGGACTGGACAGCAAGATGTGATGGCATAAGGTAAAGAATACATGCTTTAATAGGGGGAGGGTCCCCCACATGCTGCAGTTACACTAGCAGCCCTTCTGAGCATGCTTTCAACAAGGTTTTGATACACAGCTATGGGCATTTGTATCTATTTCTGCTTCAAGAATGTTGCCAGCTCAGCTGTAGATTTCGGACGTGGTTCCCTGGTCCGTAAGTGGAACTCGTCCCACAAATGTTCTATTGGGTTTAGGTTGGGACTCTGAGCAGACCAGGGAAGATGGTTGACATCCATATCTTGATACCACTGCTTGACAGATGCTGCAGCATGACATGAAGTATTGTTGTCCTGGAAGTAACATTCGTCCATTCCATAAAATTGCCAGAGCATAGGAAGAACCTGATTGTCCAAAATGTTCATGTAGGTGTAGGCATTCAATTTACCAGGAACAACATGCAAAGGTCCCAGGCCATACCACGAAAAACCACCCCCAAACAAGAACACCACCACCACTGAACTTGACAGTTGGAACGATGCACTCGGGTAACAGATGTTCAACTGGCATTCTCCAAAGCCCATCTGGCTGGAAGAGCATGTAGCATGACTTGTCGCTCCATAAAACAGTTTTCCAGTGCTCAACAGACCAGTTGCAATGTTGCAAACACCAAGCGAGTCTGCTAGCTTTGTTGGATGGGGTGGTGTTTGGTTTGTGTGCGGCAACACATCTGTGGATATTGAGGGCATACAGTTCTTTCTGCAGAGTTTTGGGGTGCACCGTAACCCCTGCTGCCTGTGGAAACTCACTGTTGATGATTTCGAGTGGTTTCTTGTGGTTCTTATGAACCTCACACTTCAGGACATGCCGATCTCATTCAGTCAGTTTACGGGGACGACCAACCTGTGCAGTTTGTGTCCCAACTCCCATAGTCTTCCATTTCTTCATAACATCATCAACAGTTGATTGTGGCTATGATAATTCTACCACAATTGCACAAATAGACTTGCCACTAATGTGACAACCAACTATAACACCTCTTTCAAAGTCACTAAGTTCCTTTCATTTCGACATATTGTCAGAATTTCACGTAGAACTAACGATGTTACCACTTTGCGTATTGTATTTAACCATATCAGATCACATGTGATCACTGGGTTTGGATAAAATCTAACATGCAGTTGGATTTTATGCAAATCCGCTGATGTCTGGTCCATTATTGTAGGGTAGTATATGTTAAGATGGATGAAGTGGTTGAGATGATTAAGGTATCAGCCTATTGGATGACCAGTGGTCAAGTGTATAAAACAAAACACTGGTAGTTGGTCATGGATTTATGCCTCACCAACAAGTTGGCATGAATATTGATAATTAAGTGTTACAAACATGAAGAAACTTGTTCACATGGGTGAACAGGTATCTTCATGTTTGTAATACTATGTTCGCACACAATCCATGACTCACTTCAATCTCGATTTACCTACAATCTGGATTGTGACTGTCGCTAGTCGAACGTCGTGCTGTTCGCACAGGCAGTCTGCTTGAGAAGAACCTGGCTATTACACGCGATCATAAAACTGACGTAACTATGCGGTAAGTCACAAACACCAACAAACAAAATGGAAGTTTTGGTTAGAAATAAATACTTTTTCTTGCCATACATCTAATAATAGACAGATGTCATCGTCTCTCCAGATGTCTTTTTTATTTCTCTGTTGATAGCCTGACACGTGTTCCACAGCCATCTTGTATTTTCTCGCCCGTGTGGGATTGTGGGATCTCTCTTATAACTGGATCTAGTTTCGAAAACTCTCTCCAGTCGATCGCGATTGAACCTCGTAACGGTCGAGAGCGTTTGCACCACAGAACAGTCTCCGACCTTAGTCACAATCTAGATCGAAATGCTCAGTGTGAACGGGGTATAACACTTAATTAGGAACCAGTTTCCCTTAGAAAGTCCTCCTGGAAGGCATCCCCCTCAGCAGATTTCCCACATGTCAAGTTATCATAACCAAATAAATCAATAAACCAAATCAGCCTACTGCTTTGGGGGCTGGGATTGAATCTGGGCATGCAACTTCTCATGAATTTTTGGGGTGTTTTTATGCCTAGAAAACTGTTCAAATTATTCTGTATTTGAATATGTCATTCTTCATGATCCAGCCACTTCCATTATTGGTGCAGCTAAACTTATGAAGTGTATGATTAAAAAGGCCCTCTTAGAGCCTACAGAACAGGAGTAAAATATGAGAAAAAAAGATATAAAAGTGTATAAAAATTTATTTTTTAATAATATTTTGTTATTTTTGTAAGGAACTTGTAGTGTGTATGTATTTATGTAAATGCAAACATGCACATGTATACAAACACACATGCACATACTTTTGTTATACAAAATATATATAAGTATAATTTTTATATATTATATATATTATATTTCTGTTAGAAGCTATTGAATATTATGAATTCTATCAGACTAAACTTCCCTTTTTGCTTTTCAAACTGAGTTACATGCAGGGCTGTGGAGTCGCGTAAAAATCTACCGACTCTGACTTTTCCTTACCATCCGACTCCGACTCCAACCAGGGGTGAACTTGTTACCGAAAGAGACCTGGAAATTCTGATGTCATCACGTGACCTCAGAATAAAAGATTCAATAAATAGAGTTCTAATAAAGATAGAACATAGAAACTTTTTATTCCAAAGCTAAAAGACTCCTGTAAGTAATATATAAATACAGTGGTACCTCAGGATACGAAATTAATCCGTTCCGAAACTGAGATTGTATCATGAAAATGTCGTAAGGTGGATCATCTTTTCCCATACGATTACATGTAAAACCAAATAATTCGTTCCAACGCGAAAAACATACTCAAATTAAAGCCAAGTAATACATTAAAAAAAATAACTGTAGTAAGAAAAACAAATGAAAAATGCGAACTAATGTAACGTCGTATGGTGAGTTTTTGTTCGTATCGTGGAGCAAAAATATGTTCGAATTTCATGTCGTATCCTGAAAATTTCGTATGCTGGGGCGTTCGTAACCTGAGGTACCACTGTATGTATTCGATAACTTTTACTTTTCCGGCTGTTATATATAACAGAGGGAAAGTGTAGCACTCGGTCAAAAAATGACCCTTTCCAAAATTTTACATTTTTGGACTCGGGACACCTCGAAATTTCGAGATATGCAAAAGATTCGAGATTTTTTCTATATGTGTGGATGTTAGTGTGTGTGGGGCATGATTTTGTTCACTCTGTTTGAAGCCTAATAATTTCTGTGGTCAGAGTGGTCGGAATTGGAGTCAGATGGTTTAACACAGCAGTTAGTTATTAAGCGTCAAAGTGGTTGAACTAAATCGTGTCCCCATATACATTCTAACATCTTAGGCCAGAACATGTTAATGGGATTTACTGTACTATTATAAAATAAAAAAAGTTTACTTTGAGGGTAGAGACAAATTTTATTTATTTATTTTTTAATTTTGAATGCTAATAACAAGTAAAATATTCATTAAAAGATATGACACGTGACCACTTTTATGTCTTCACCCTATCGACGTTTAATTAAGAACCAAAATAGTATTAATGCCCCTTTATATGCAAGCCACAGTGCCACATTTTGTTTCTTAAACTTTACCCATTCTGAGATATTGTTTAATTAATATATCAGAACAGAAAATAAAGAAGTTAAACAAATTAGACGCCAACACATACATGCATGCAAATTTTTCCTCTGAATTTTTATTGACTTTTTGAGGGGTTCGAGAGGTCTCCAAACGTGTAGATTTGCAAAAACACCTGGAGGGTCAAATTTGACACAATTCCAATACTTTTCTGTTTTATATACATAAGAAGTTGGGAAGTAAAAAGGAGTTGAAGTCAGCGGATTTTTTGACGACTCCGACTCCGGATAAAATACCAAAACTCCACGACTCTGACTCCACAGCTCTGGTTACATGAAACTTTTTCTTACTCAGTAGCCTTGCAAAGCTGTAAATTTTGTACTCAATAGAGGAACTAAACATAGGCAATAAAATATAACTGTAGTATAACTGTCACTGTAATTCTAATTCCTGACAAAGTATGAAACAAGTGTACAAGTATGAAAAAATTCCATAAAGATAAGAATACACTAAACTATTAGGGGCAGTCAAATGAAAATGAGACAAACTATATAACAAGTGGCATGAGACAAACTATATAATATGTGGCATGGAAGTTGGTAATGCAGGTAGGTGTGTATGTAGAAGTGCCCTCTATGGGAATCAGGAAGGAACAGCGTGAACGTTCACCGCTGTGCCATTTGTCTGTTAGACGTGCTCGAAGTGAGGTCGGCAAGTCGTGTGTGCATCCAACATCACTATGGAGGTCCACTGCTTGTTGACTTTCTGGAACATGGCGCCACAATTAACGCACAGCAGTACATAGAAACTTTGCAAAAATTGAAGCATGCCATCAAATCCAAACATCTAGGAATGTTGACAAACAGCATCATTCTGTTGCAGGATAATGCCCACCCACATGTTACCAAGGTTGTTTTGACTATGCTGCAGAAGTTTTACTGGGAACTTCTGCAGCATAGTCCATACACATCCTCCATATAGTCCCGATTTCTCCCCATGCGATTTCCATATTTTTGGAGCCCCGAAGAAAGACATTCGTGGCCGTCAATTTGCTTTGGATGAAAAGGTGCACGCCTGGGTACAATCATGGTTCCGTAGGCAACTGCAAACATTTTTCTATGAAGGCATTGACCGTCTTGTCTCACAGTGGGATAAATGTATTAACAGTTATGGCGATTACCTTTGAAATAATAAACAGTTTACTTACTTTTTTCCCATCTTTCTCATTTTCATTTGACTGCCCCTAATATAATTTAGTTTGTTCAATGTGAACTCATCAGAAAGTTGTTTAATTGTGAAATTCCTTAGATATTGTTTTATCAATCTTACTTAAATGAAGGATCATAAATATATTTTGAACATTTTTGTATATTTTTAACTTTGTCGGGAAAATATGTATTTATTTAAACATACAAATGGAAATGTTTGGTGACAGTTAGTTTCCATTCACTGATGATAATTAACCACATGATACAATAAAATAAAATACAATAACAGATATAACATACTAAAGTATTGCCTAAAATAAGAACAATATAAATTAAGAGTTAACTAAAATATTTCAACATGATTGTTTAAAACTAGTAAAATAGATTTGAAAGGAACAAGTAATTTATTTCAGAAAAGAAAGAACTCTGAAAAAATATGAAGTTTCCACACTTTTGATTTTCCAAGTTTAAATTCAGTTAAATGCTTAAAATTTTCTTATTTTTCATGAACATCATGTACAGATTAAATTTTTAATTCATAAATTAATAATTAATTAATTTGTGAAGACATACTTTCTCACAATGACAAATTTTACATCCAAAGTTCAATGACATAAAGATCCTTAATATTTTTTCAGGAATTTGAATAACACTTTTTGTATACTTGAATCTAATTTATTTCAAAATTTTGTTTATATAATAAGTAACAAAAATATTATTAATTTTTATTATTATTTGCTTTAATTTTGATTCTTCATATTTAGAGTTAATCGTAGTGTTAGAATCTGATATTTAATTAAAACATTTTAGGGAACACGAGAACTCCCAAAATCAATCTTGTCTGAATCAACGGGCATCTACGAATTGGGAAAAAATGATGACAGCTTTTCATCCAGTGTTCCAGGTACCCCTGATCTCTCTCATGACAGATACATTGGAGAAGGAAACTACATGATAGTGCCCCAGAAGAGGAAAAGGAGAAAGTATATTCCAGAAAAACCCGACTACAGTTTAAATCTTTGGTCTATAATGAAGAGTTGTATTGGCAAAGAACTAACAAAAATTCCAATGCCTGTAAGTAATTTGTTTATATTTATTTGAAAATAAAATACATAATTAAAAAAATAAGTGGCAATAACTAACAAATGAATGCTTAGGAAATATTATTTTCTTTTTGAGGTAGTTATGAAATTTATAAATTTATTGTAGAGATTATTTTTTTAATTTCTTGATAATAGAAAAAGAAATAACTATATCAGAAAATACATTAACTGAATGATGAGTACTGTTATCTCTAGTGAAAATAAGTTTATATAAAAATAACAAATCTAAAAAATTATAAAAATTTAATAAAAGATGCAATTAAAATAAGAATACAAATTTCCATTAATTTAAAAACAATTGCTTATCAACTGCAGATACAAAGGAAAAGTAAAATAGATTTCTACACCAAAATTATATTATGAAAATTAATTTATTAAATAGTTATGAAAAGTTTTATTTTGTATGAAAAAGAATTGGATAAATATTGGCACACAAAAATAGAAAATGCAATGCAAAATAAAATAAAAATAAATGGTTATTCTTTTTGGTATTTTTATATTATTTTGTACAAATATACTCTCCTCTTAAAATCATTATACTTTTAATGCTATTTTTTGAAATCTTGTATTTTGATTGTAGTTTTTATGTTTAGGAATACAACAAAGAAATGTGAGCTTATCTGTTGAGTTATAAAAGAACCAAATGTTAGAATAAATACTTGAATTAGAGATGGAGAAACCTGTAATCTTTGGACTTTTTGTGGCTTCTAGTGTGGGCCAATAATAATCAAAATGATATGTCTAATTTTTCTGACCTTGTCTGGTAAGAAAATGTGGTTGGTGTATTGGGAAAAACTTGTCAAGGACTGGTAACACTGATTTCTTGTCTTCTGTGTGTATAAAACAGTTGCACTGCCAGGCATAAAGTGTACCATATAACCAATATGACCAGATCTGGGAATTTTATCCAGATTTGAAGATTTTATATCTGAGTTGAGGAAAAAGATAAAACATATAATTGTTGAAGAATGTGGGAATTTTTTAAAATTTTAAATAAATAAATGCTTACTGGGATTAATTAAATAAAATAAACAAACACCTTTCTCTATTTCAGCACAACGTTTAATACATTAAAAACGTTTTTGACCATTTTAAGCAATCATCTTCAGTTCAAAGTTCAAGCAATCATTTTCAGTTCAAATTTGTTCAAATTTGAACTGAAAATGATCACTTATTTACATATAGTTATATACTGAATAGTTATGTACAGTAAATCATGATGATAATTTTACGTGACAAAAACACTTCTAAAAGTTGTCATTATTATTTTTAAAAAAATGAATTTCACAAATCTTAATTTTGTAGGTAAACTTCAACGAACCATTATCCACTTTACAAAGGCTGACCGAAGAATATGAATATTCAGATCTGTTAGATAAAGCTGCAAAGTGCGACGACAGTTGCGAGCAGATGACTTACGTAGCCGCTTACACCGTTTCTGCCTACGCCACCACGAGTAACCGGACCGGAAAACCTTTCAATCCCCTTTTGGGCGAGACGTACGAATGCGATCGTACCGACGATTACGGATGGAGGTGTTTGTCCGAACAGGTAACAAAAACGCGAATCTTTCCTTAGTTTTCATTATAAATTGACGGGAAAACACAATTTTAGGTCAGTCATCATCCGCCCATGCTGGCACAATGCTGCGAAGGGAGAGGTTGGACGTGTTGGCAAGAGTTTTCCATGTCTAGTAAATTTCGAGGAAAATACCTTCAAGTGATACCGCTGGGAATGGCTCATCTAGAATTCGTCAAGTCCGGTTATCATTATACTTGGCGTAAAGTGACGACGACGGTGCACAACATCATCGTGGGAAAACTCTGGGTCGATCACCACGGCGAAATGGATATAATCAATCACGTGACGGGAGACAAATGCCATCTCCGTTTCATTCCTTACAGTTACTTTTCCAGAGAAACTCCACGAAAAGTAAGATATATTTAACTAATCTGTTTCTTTGGATTTTCAAATATCTCTCGTTACTGTACTCACTCACAGTAACATAAGTGTTGATAAAATTTGAAGTCTTTGTTAATAACGACTAAATGTTTTTACTAACTGACCCTAATGATGTCACAATTATTGTCACACAATGTGTGAATGTTGTTTTATTTTCTCTCACTACAGTAGATGGCACAATGACTTCCATTAGCTGTTAATTTTTACAGCATGTATTAACTGTAAAGAATCGTAACATTTAATAACTACTGTAGTGAACTTCCTCTTATTCCAATACCAGCTTTCATAACACTGTTTATATTGGCGGTGACACGTTTACACAAAGGAGGAAGAAACTGGAAGTAACTTGCCACAAAAAGCGATCAATGGCCGATGCTCATTGGTTAATACCCAAGTTGATTCTTTCAGTAGACAGACTACAGGAACCGTTGAATGTGGAGAAGTTCTGATCAGAACTACTAATGCGTTATTTTGTACTTTTATGAATACCGAAAGAGTACTGACAACCATATAATCGTTGGCTAGCGAGAACTTTGAATTAAATTAACACTTATCCGAATACGATAAACGATTACAATGTTCGTTGACAAAATTCAATTGGAGACGCCCAAAAACGCAAAGAGAAAATGATAAAAGTAAATTGAACCGCGTTTGTGTTCCTTCAGCAGACAACTCTTTCTTGCGCTCTCTCGGCAAAAAATTAAATAAATCAACAAAGTATTCACGGCCATTGTTCTTTCCAGAAAAACATGCTGAACTCTAAGCGAATGCTGATATCACGCCTATTTATTTACAAACGTAATAAACTTTTATTAAATGTTTCCCACTATTACATATGTTAATAAAATGAGATATATAAAGTGTATAAATTTCAAAAATATTAGAAACAGAAACTTTTGGAAACCAAAGTTATAGGCAATAATAACTTTGGTTTCTGGAATTTTGATTAGTTTTTGCACAAATATGTACTGTAAATTTCGACAGTTAATATTATAAATGATAACGGGCAATATTGATTTGTTTCGATAGAGTCGTAATCAGAGATTTTAAATTTCACAGAAAATTAACTTTTTCTGTTCGTATTTGTGCGTAACGAAAAAAAGCATTATATTTCTAGTTACTTAAGAGAATAAGAAATATCTTAACATAATTAACATTTCCATTTTCTGGTAATATATTTATTAAAAGTAAAGAGTTGCAAAAATGCATCGTCGTTGTTGTTTTGCAACTCTCTTTTACGCTTAATAAATTGTCATAAAGATGCCGACGAATAAACGTTCTGGCGTCTTTGTTTTTGGATTTCTTTTAAAATTAATCTGAAACTACATAATTGTAATACGCAAATATCGTATGAATTTCGTTATATTATCGTCGTTAAATTTCTGCATACGTGTATTGCGTGCTCAATTACGATAAAAGAATTTATCGATAAATTCCTAATGATAATTCAGTATTATAGAATCTAATATAATTACTAATAGGAAATATAATCGACAGGTTACAGGCGTGGTTACGGACAAAGACGGAGTGGCCCAATGGGTGTTGCAGGGGACCTGGGACAACAAGATAGAAGCCGCCAGGGTCATCGGCAGTCCCGGTTCGGTCAAAGGAAAGCCTCTGTTAGAAACTGCCACGCCCAAAGTCCTGTGGAGAAGAATCCTACCGGGGTGAGTTCTCGTAATGGTCTTAACCGGGGGTGTCCAACCCGCGGCCCGCGGGCCGCATGCGGCCCAAGGCAAGTTCCAGTGCGGCCCAATAAACGTGTAAACAAAACCGACAAATGTTTAAATTTTTTATTATTTATTTATTTCAACGGCATAAACTCAAAAAAAAAAGTTTCACAAAGCCGTAAACCTTTATTCATATTTTATTTTTGAGTGGAAAGAAAATATTTTCAAATACTTGGAAATGTGTGAATGCGGAAGGATTACTAAATAAAGCTGGAGTTGTGACTCAAAGGATTATAGATCCAAATTTGGGAAAGGGAGGGAAAGATGAGAAAGGACAAAAGATGTAGTAGTGAGAAACGTTAAATAGATCTTCTGTTAAACAAATATAGACCCGTAATTTTTCAACCTTTTTCACTTCTTTATCTTTTGTCCTTTGCCTCTTTTTCCCTGCACTTGGGTCTATAATCCTTTGATTCACAACTCCAGCTTTATTTAGTATTTCTTCCAACGTTGCAAGATTTGGCTACATTGGGCCAAATGTGGCTACTTTTTTGCTTGACGTAAAAAATGTCATTTGGCGCTTTGGCTACTTTTTCGGCTAATATTATTTATAATTACAGTCGACCCCCATATAAGATCATTGATTATTCCGTTTTATATGAATTCCATGTTGTACGAGTCACTTAGATTTTACAAATACGTGTACCGGGCTGTGAACGGCTCACGTATTTGTAAAATTTAAGTGACTTGTACAACATGGAATTCATATAAAACGGAATAATCAATGATCTTATACGGGGGTCGACTGTACATTAATTGAATAAAAATGCACTTTAAAATGGTGTTTCGTCGCTTTTTATTAATTATAGACCCAAATAAAACAAATATTTGTGTTTTTCAAATGAATTTTCTTTAGTCTCTTTTATAATAAATGGATTTATCTATTTCTAAGTAAAAATTGAGTCTCTGTAGAAGTAATTTTTTAAAATATTTTTTTTTCTTGATAAAGTTTTAATACTTATTATTATAATCTAGACATGTTAGTTTTTAAATATACTTGTATATTGGGCCACAAGTATATATTATATATACTTGTGTCCCAAAACTCCTTGACTTCTTCCAATGCGGCCCAGAGAAACAAAAAGGTTGGACACCCCTGGTCTTAACAAATATCTAGAGATGCCAACAGGTTCGTCATTTTAACATTATATACATTTGGAAAAGTCTGCGTATGGGTAAAGAAATTGACTTGCTAGAAAAAATTATTTAGCGTGTGTGTAATTCTCAAAATTGTATATTATAACAGTATAAAAACAGAATTACACAGAAAATTATTCGTAAGTTGCTTCAAATTGAAAATCTTTATTATATTCAAATAAAATGATTATAACAGACGTCTACACACGGTATCAGTTTATATTGTATATATTTAAACAATAAAATTTTCAATATTTTGTAGATCTACAGAAACCCCTATGATACCTAGAGTCCTAATGGCATTAGATAAAAGAGTGATTTCCAGCGAAATCTTTTATCATTCTTCTTTCGAGGTTACTTTTAGTGTTTTTTTTTTTAGAAACGTTTCATTTGCGTATTCTTCTTTTCATTTCATTCTAAAGTTGCTCAATTACATCAAGGTCTGAGAACTGAGGTGGTGAATAGAGTTGTTTTTTTACATTATACAACCATTCTTTCATGATATAGGAAATATGTTTTGGGTCGTTATTCGATTAGAATATGTAATCAGAAGATAGGTCTAATTTTTCAACACAACTCTATTTGCTGCAGATTATAACAAATGACCCCCTTTCGACAGTTGGTAACATATGCTTAGTTTTCATCTCATACTTTTTATTCGCACATCTTTTCTAAATATGTTAAATTCACATTCATCTGTATATATAATCTTTCACTAGAAGTCTGGATCTTGTTCGTGCATTTTGCAATAATCTACTTCTCCGCAAATACTTTGCTGTTTTTTGTTTTATTAGCATCATTAATGAACGTTTTTTTCTGTATTCTGGCATTCAATCTAGACTTTCGAAGACAACGAATCGTTTCGTGTTGCTCTTAATTGCCTTATATATTTTTTAAATTTTGTGTGAGATTTTTAGCACTTGTTATCGGATTTATTGAAATTTTCTTTAAAATGCATCATTGTCTCCATTCAACTTTAATGGTCGGCCAGATCTTTTTTTAAAATTTCTTAACATTGTTTATACAATGTTAAGAGATTTTGAAAGTTTTTCCCTAATCTGATAGCGATTTCACCACTTTTCTTTATAACTCTTCATACTTCAAGCTACTTCCTTTCTTTTGGATCTCCTATTGCTTCTTCAAAATTTCAAAATAGTACTCTATCTTTACGTAAACGACGCAATAAATATGCAAATAACGTCACAAAATATAACACAATACAAGGAATATGTGTAGACTTGTCGTAATCCCGTCGTACGAAATTTCTAATTATTATTTACTCACAATTTAAAAAATCTTTTTAAAAGCAATTTAGTATTTATTTTTGCATATTTCCGTTGCCCGTACGTAGACTTTTATAAGTGTACAGTACGTTGCTTGAAAATACGAAAGAAAATTGATAAAAAAGTTATATTTTTAAGAAATAATTATTTGTAATTTTGTCGCTAATTGTATTTATTCACATCCATCCGGATCATGCTTAGAATTGTCTTTGAATTTCGACCGTAATTCGAATTAATATTGTGTCGTCGTTTGTGTACGGACAGGCCAGAATACGAGAAGATGTATAATTTCACGGTATTGGCTTGCCAGTTGAACGAGATGGAGGAAGGCGTGGCTCCGACCGACAGTCGAAGGCGGCCCGATCAACAGCTGATGGAACAGGGACAGTGGGACGAGGCCAATCGCATCAAAGTGCTGCTGGAAGAGAAACAGAGATCGGTCAGACGTCGGCGAGAACAGGAAGCGGAAGAGGCGGCGTCCGAAGGTAACGCCTTTAACATCTATTTCGTAGCCTGAAAGGAAGCGTAATTTCCAACAAAATATGAATACGCATTCTTACGTTAAAAAGCCATTTCCTTACAGACAGATATTACGTTTGTCGATTGACGATCGTAATTCGTGTCGATATCCGGTAAAAATCCTGGCTTATTTAAAATTTTGCATTCCACAATGCGATATTCCGTCGGAGAACTTCGTAATATCCGAGAAGCAGATTTTGTATGAAAGTAAAAACGCTATATTGCTCACACATACACAAAAGTACACTAGAAATTTTATGTATGAATATTAAATAACGCTAAAAATTGTATCTCCGTATTTGAATAATTCGTAAAGCTTGCGGAGAATTCTCCTTTAATTTACATATATATTTTTTTAATTTGTAGGTCGTCCGTACGTAGGCTACGAACCGGTGTGGTTCAAGAAACAAAAAGACCCAGTCACCGGCAATCCCATTCACATCTTTACAAATCAATACTGGGAATGTAAAGCGAAACAGGATTGGAGCATTTGTCCCGATATATACTTGTGATCGTTATCCTACTAAAGACTGCTATTAAAAAATAAAGACTTTAAAATAAAAAAAAAATTAAACTAGAAGTAGAACAATATATTTGCTTATTATTAGCTTCTCACAGTGTGAGACTTACGGCATCTCTATATATTTCACTGTGTAAGAAGAACAATATAATAGTAGTTCTTTGAAAATAAAATCACACACATAAGGACTATTTTAAAGGAGTGTTTACACGCGCAGGGAACTACGAAACGGAACACACGGGACGTTATCTTCCTCCCCCTTTTTCTTTTCCCGGCGTGTTGAAGGTCGACGTAACGAGTGGCGTCGACGCTCTCTCATATCAAAGAAGAGATTATCCTCCCCCAATTAAAGAATTTAATTCATTTTAAGTTTGTTAATCCAAAAAAGCAATCGATTAAGAGAATTTAAGTATTGCAGCGATCGGACGACGATGATGATTTGTACCGATATATAAATGAACAGTTGTAAATCTTTCTAGTGTAAATATATAATGTTTCTGTAATGAAATTTGGAATATTTATTTCGGATTATGCAAAATATTAGCAATGTTCTACTGATTTATTACAATAAAAAATTATATATATGTATATTATATAATAATATAATATACATATATATACATATATATATAGGTCTATATCTATATAAATAGTGTTAATTTAAATTGCCTGTCTGTAAGTTGAAACCTCTGCGTGCGACCACTACATAGATGAGCAGCTTACCGACAGACAAACGTACAGAATTTGAATTTTTAGCTTGGTGTGGCATAGCAATTTAATAATTTTTTTTACATAAAATGCCTAGTCTTGCTATGTTTCACACTTTTATTATCATCATCTTTTTAATTATTTTTTTGAAAAAACGCAATTGATAGTTGTCATTCTTTTCGTATTTATACGGGCCTACAGTATATACCGATGCTGCTACAAAGAGAAGGAATGTTTTCCAAGTGAATATATAGTTTTTGCTTTATTTTTTGATTGTTTTCGTTTGTTAAAAGCAATTTCTTGCCGCTTGTAAAAAGAATTTAAAATACAAAAAATCCAGTCGGCATGTATAAGAAAATTTAATAAAATTTTCAATTAATTAATATATGAAAATAATAATAAAGTACTTGTTATATTGTTAATTAAGTCATTGTATAATTACGGTAATTACCGAAGAAAATTTTTGTTTTTTCATAGAATTAAATTGAATTTTTTGTCTTGTCTTAGAATTAAATTTATTTTTTTTATTCAAAACTAAATTGATTTCTTTTTGTTTTTCTTAGAATCGTATTGTTTGTTTTTTGGTATTTTAAAAAAATGATATAATTTATTAAAAGTTTTTAAATTTTATTTTTTCGAATGAAATTTTATTCCAGATGAATTATATATAAATAAGCTGAATCAAAACTGTTTAATAAAGGTTTGCTTAATAAAAGATTCTATATTTATCTTTATTTTATTTTTTGCATACTACTAATCCGATTCAAACACTTAATTATACTTAGTTAATTCAAGTAAGTTTATTAAATTAATTAAATGAAAAAAATGCGAGTAAAAAACGTAAAGAAAAAATACAGTCATTTCCAGCGAAATGCGATCGAGGGAAAAATACGTGAACGTCGTTCGTCGTTACTATCAATGTAATGACGATATTTTATCGTTATAAGCGGGGATCAGAGCAGGCGACAATATTTAATTTTTAATTAAATGTAAATTATTCTAGATAAAATGGTTTGAAGAATGTACTCGTATTAATTTATCTGTTTCTATAGCTTTATATAAGCCATTGATCCTACTGTTTCTGTCACGGAATGCCTAGAACGCGCACTAGGGGGCGTCCCGGGCTACTAGTTTTATATAAATGACAGAAATACTGTAGTTCTTTTGATCATATAATACGTCATTTTATGTCATATATCAAAGTATTATAAAAGGTCAGGAAATCAAAGAAAATTAAATACCAACAGATAACAATATTCACCAGTTCTTTACTATCTTTATCTTTGCACACGATTGAAAAGTGATTCGGTTAGTAATAGGATATATCACGAATGCCTTAGATGCGTGTTAGAAATAGATATTATAGAAATGATAATGAGAACGTTTGGATAGATTCACAATTTTTAAATAGTTGCAAAGTGAAAAAAAGCACAACGTTCTAGCTGAAGAAATAAACGCAAACCTATAAAAAATCTGGAAGTGGAGCCAAGAATCTCTTAAAGAATGATATTGATATATATGGAGCCCGAGCCCGGGGTATAGTTCTCTGGCTCCGGTTCCAAAGCCCCGGTTATATCGACGAATTCAGAGCAGAGCTGCAGTTCACATTTTTTTTGCAATTTAAGCCGAATTGATTTTTACGCGTCACTAATTTATTGAGAAAACACTTTAAATTTTTTATACAATTCGTTTTAATAAGAAAAGATAACTTTTATTTGTTTTATCCCGTATTTTAGTTCAATTCAGTTGGTGTGCAGTCTACGAGCGTTTCTTTGTGCGGTCACTCTTCTGTATTTAACATCTATAAATATTCATTACAGTACATTCATTTTTGTTTTTGGTTAACTAATTTTTACCCGCTATTAGTACTCCTAGTATAACTCTATATCGCAGTTAATAGGCCTAAATTAAAATCTATTTCCAATGATTTATAACTTTTATGAGAAGACTGCGCCACTATTTATTATAAACGAGTGGAAAATTCGATGCCCTAATGTCATTTTGCAAGAACTGGATAAGTCTTCTGGGAAAAATTTTTTAGCTAGTATCGAAGCAATAGAAGCTTTTGCAAGAAATCGAGCAGAAATGACAGGCGAACAGAATCCACCAGCGACTGGTAACATCTAATTCGTTGCAGTTTCCGGGAAATTAAGTTTTTCAACTCGGTATGCCCGAAGAAAATGGAGAAATTTTTGGAAAAAAAAATATAATTCCTCTTAGATTGCAAAAATATCACACCCTGTGGCGAAGGTGCCAACGACGCGAAATCTACATATTTCTCTCTGATCATCGACGATATACGCATAGTTTTTAATGTTAGTTACTAGCTCAGGTGCTGTATCTGGCTTGGCTTCGAAAAACGATATAAGTAAGGATAATATACGCGTATAAAAATATACACACACAAAGACGTATATACAGAAGGTGAATAACGTACTTGCAATGTAATAAATTAACAAACAATTTCACGCGGAAAGAAATTGTAGAGATCGGCAGACGATACGACACGGGTGAAAATGGCAACGGTTATACATTGAATACCGCTGGATTAACTTCCTATTCGTGCGAAAAAGCCGACGAGAACAAGGTCCCCAAAACCATAAGGTCTAGACACGATACCGTGATGCATCGCGACAGTCGCCATTTCGGATCCTTTTGAGGTTGTGTGTACGGTGTTTTTAAAGCGAAGCCGATTACTTCTCTCCATCTCAATTGCTTGGATTTCTTGTTGATAAATGGAAACCAACTGAGAATTCGAGGCTGTTTGAGGTTAGTGGTTAACCAAGTGCATAACCTATAATACAATATTCCAATAAATCTTATAAATAAAGGTTAGCGAGGAAATTTCTCTGTAATTACTGGGTGTCGATTTACAACCACTCATATACACCGGAAAGCAAATAGCACACCTCCAATCCTTCGGTATTGTCTTGTACTCAAAATCCTATTGAAACAATTAAAAAACTGACCAATTAACTGACTATTTATACACCATTTTACTCGTTTTTATTGATAAATATATTCCGACTAAAGAATATGTGAAAAAAATAAAACTAGCAGGAAAGAATTCTTTAAGAATTTTATATCTGAACACACGCTCGCATTAATTAAACAGAAGAAAACTTTACTTAAAACAGTCAAAAATAAAAATTGGACGACTTTCGAAGAACGAAACAAACATTTAGAGGATATAAATACCTTGAATAAACAAATCAGAAAAAATATCCGTAATGAAGAGAAAAACTATTATAGTCTTCTATATATTATTAAGTACTAAGTATTAAGACGTTACCCTTTCGGGTAACCAGGACAAAGAATAAGGCTAAAATAAGTCATTTGAATTACGAGGGGAAAATGATGAATGGCGAGCGCACTTTTAGTGACATTTTTGCCGAGCACTACGGGTCGTCGAACGGCTTTGCTCCGGATGTCTTCGGCAATATCAATTCGGAGCAACACATTAGTATTTCTAATACTTTCTTTTTGGAAAACACAACAGCCTTAGAAGTCTATAATACTATAGAAGGTTTGAAAAACAGCACTCCAGACATCAGTTTCTTAAATATTGAAATCTTAAAACACATATCTGATATCTTAGCTCAACCATTATCGTATCTGATAAATAAATCTTTTGAAAAGGTTACTTTCCGGAAAAACTAAATCAAAACTTAGTTTTGCCATTAGTCTATATAAAAATAAAGGATCAAAAAGTGAAATCGAAAATTATCGTCCCATAATAATAGTGTTGGCGTTGGCTAAAATTTTCGAGAAGATTTTTTACAAGAGATTTTCAACTTTTATAGACAGATTCCAGGTTATTCACAGAAATCAATACGCTTATAAACGAGGATTTTCGACGGTAGATGCTTTGTTGCATTTGAAACAATCCATAACGTCACAACTCGACAAATCGAAAATAGCGATATCAGTTTTTGTGGACCTTTCAAAGGCATTTGATAGCTTAAATCACGAACTTTTGTATAAAAAATTGCAAACTGTTGGTCTAAGAGGGACTCCTCTAAGCTAGTTAAAATCATACTTGTCAAACAGAATTTACTTTGTAAAAATTGGACAGATTATCTCTAGCTCTTTCGGGCCAAATAAGGGCGTTCCTCAAGGTTCAATCTCGGGTCCACCGCTTTTCTATATATATATTATTGATTTGTTTAACTATATACCAAAAGAGAATATACCGATGTACGCTGACGATCTAGCGATAACTTATTCTCGTACGAACGTTATAATTCTTCGGGAGAATTTAAATCACATTTTAAAAACTTTAAATAGTTATATGGAAAACAATGGATTAGTAATTAACAAAAATAAAACTAAATTCCTCCGCTTTGCAAATAGGAATAAAATAATCAATCCGCATCACCTAAAAATTGAAATAACCGATTATAACATAGAAAAAGTAAACGCTATTAAGTTTTTGGAAGTAACTTTTGATGACAATCTGCGCTGGAATAAACATATAGATGATGTTGCACTTTCCCTGGCAAAGTATACTAGGATAAATAAGAAAATTCAAGCTTTTTTAAGCACATCACTCTCGAAACGGCTGTACCACACTTGCATCGAATCTAGAATAAGATACGGTATCGCTGTATGCATCTCTATACGCCGTTAATAAATTTCGGATGGCACAAAATCGTTACACGCGTTCAATTTATAATTTAAACTTTATGGAATCGGTATTTGAACTCTACCGCACCAATAATATTGACAAGATTAGTGAAATTTACAAGAAACAGATTCTATTGGAGGGCTTCAAATATATAAAGGGAAAAAAAAAAGAAAACAGCTTCCTCGGAATTGGTATAGGTGAATGTCGCGGATCAACACGAGATACTCGTATAATTCGTGAATATATTCTTCCAATTGTTAAACTAGAGGTGGGGAGATCTGCACCGATCTTTCAATTAATCTTCTGTTGGAATAGTCTGTGCAACGATTTACGTAACATATCAGTTATCTTCAGAAAAAAATGTAAGAAAAACGGAAAAAACTTAAGACGCAATGATATTCTTTCTCAGATCGCGTCCTGTTTTTGTTTTTTTTTTTTTTTTTTTTGTTGATTTACTGTAAGATGCTTGTAAAAGGCCAACCTAGCCACAGTGTCTTTTGAGAAATAAATAAAAATAAATAAATAAATAAAATCAAAAATACGCAACCTTCCAAAATAGGCATAGACACCGGGTGCAGTACCAACTTTCAATTAACACGTGGCTCAACTCGCATTCCGATATATCTACATGCAAAATTTCATCCGATCAAGATAAACACTCATTAAACAGTGTTATGTCCACGGTATAAGGGGAGTCATAAACAGAAGAAAAGGCCCAACGCATCCGGAACAGACCATTCCAGAAAAATTCCTGGAATACTGTGTTTCTAATAGCGTTAACACTACCTTAGAATAAATAAAAGGACTCGTCTGTAAATTTCATTTTTATAATTTTATTTAATAGAAAAACAGGATTATTTTAACTTTTTAACCCATCAGTGTCCATGAACATATGCGTGGCGAATCACTGTTGTCATTGCCATTTATCATTCTAGTTCCTTTCATCAATACTAACAAATGTCACTCTAATTACACTCGCACACCAACGGAATAGTCTGCACGATTTCTCAAATATTCATAATAAAACTCCAAAAAACCTTAGCAGTTGGCATAATTTAACAAACTAAAAATAACACTAAATGCGCATTCTGCACGGTAATATCCCTGGTCAACATTTATTGAAAAATAACATTTAATTAGTCTAATAAATTTCATCAAGGAAACAGAAAATTTATGTAGCAATTTATTTTGATTTTCTGTATTCGTGTTCTAATTAACAATTTGAGTATTTGAACAAGCGTACACAGAGTGACCACAAATTGCCTATGCACGAGATTGTTTTATTAAATAATTTTTATTTTTTAATAGCGCTTTAATATGCTAGACATTAATAAATGAGTATAGTGTGATTTCTTTGAAATTCAGACTTAACGCGTAATAATTTGTTGTTTAAGCACTATAAAGCGCGATTAATGCACCACTAGACATCCTTTCATCCTTTTATTTTTTATTTAGTTGTCAACTAAATAAAAAAATGAAAGGATGTCTAGTGGTGCATTAATCGCACTTTATAGTGCTTAAACAACAAAAAGTATAGCGACACGGTTTGCAGTGTAGCAAAAGAAATGTAATAATTTATTGATACATCTTTAAAATTTTTGGTGCTTACATGTATACATTTTTTGTTTTTTATTCATTAATAGTAAAATGAAAATTTTAATTCGAAAAAAATTCTGCAACGAGTTAGATAACTTAAGCGCCATTTATTACGATATTGTACTAAAGCATTTTATTATATTAATTATTACAAAATGGTAAACACTTAATTTTGAGGGTAAAGATGAGTTTTATTAAAAAATTGTGAATGTAATAACGAGTAAAATCGTCATTAAGTCCGGCCACCCTCGAGATACGACACACGACCCCTTCATTCCCCATCCCATCAACGTTTAATTCCAAAATTTAATAGCATCAATCCCCTCATACCCAAACCTCCCTGCAAAATTTCAGAAATTCTCGACAAAAATTTCTCTGCGCAAGAGTTATTAACGACGTATCGTTTATTTTCACCGTAATGCCGGCTCTCGTGAATATAAAAATGTGTAATGCTAAGACATTACATGGCACATAATGTATTTTGGCTTTGATTTAAAACAAAAATTAGTCTGCTGTAATTTGCCAGGTTCGGATTCAGCTGGAAAGTTCTAGTACCTCTGTTCTATGTTTAAACGCTGCAATCAGTGCGAGATGACGCATTTGAGCTTGTTCAGAACATACTGCCAGTGAGGTTTATGTCGTTGCGTCCATGTGCAATACTGGATTTCTTACGTCGTTTTAAATTAATAAGTGCTGTATTTACTTCTGTTGTATGTTGTGTTTTAATAAATCCGTTAACGTTTTTCGCGCGTTTATTTAATTTCTGTAATAGAATTGCGGTCCAAAAATTATCAATTTAAAATGGATATTAGAAACTTTTTAGCACAAAAGATGTGTATCTATATTGTTTTCATTTGAGTCGATGAGTTGCAAAACAATTTAATTAAGCTACCTAAAATCTTCAGGAAATGCGAAGACTTTTTTTGTTTGTAAGAGTGATTTTGACTGAAATTTTAAGAAAATTCGTACAATACTAAATAAGAAAATTATTACAAGTATACCACACTCCAATAATTTTAAATAACTATTGAAAATTGTAATTAGCTACTTTTGCAGCAGTTTTTCTTAATTATATGGTTTTGAAATGGTCGATTTCGCAACTAGTTACTTCTGCTAGTTGCAAATAATAAAACAAATTTGTACAAAATATTAAAGGTTTTTTTAAGGTTATGGTTTCTAGCATAGAGAGAATCCGTTCAAAAACTTAAATTCTTAGTTCTTTTCATTTGTTTGAGACGTCTAGTAGTAGTAATTTTTTTAGGGAGACAAGAGGAAACGACCAGTTAAAAGTGATAGCGGCGGAGAAAAGAAATCGAAGCAGAATGTTGGCGCTTACACTGCGCCTACGTAGGACCCGCACCTATTGCTGTTTTAAGTGCATCGAGTGGATCTTCGCTACCATCTGGTTCTGCTGCGCAGGATCGAGCGTATTTTGATAATGATGTGGATGACTGGCTTAGACGTTCGTTTACTATGACCTCGTCTCAAAAAATGGAAGTTTTAAAATACTGTTGGTCACCAACTCCAAGTTGACTTTGCTAAGGATGCTGTGCAATTAAAAAAATTCAAATACAGCTGGTTGGCGGATTATGCTCCTTGGCTGGCGTTTTCCAATAAATTAAAAGGCGCGTTGTGTTTAATTACTGGAAATAACACACAGTAATGTGCATGGTGTTTTGGGTTCTTTTATAGTGAGGCCCTTTATATTCGCTATAAACACATGCACGAATTCGCGAAATCTCACATCATCTCAGTGGCACAAATCGGCGTCCACAGCAGCAAAATGTTTTGTTGAAAATATACCCGTTGATATGTTACTGTAAATGCTCGAACTATGGTAAATCCTAAGATCTTCCAGTAAAACCTAAGATTTACCAAATCTTTGTGGTAAAAGTCCGAAATGTTATGTGATCATCGTTAATTTCGAACTTTTATCAGCATTTATTCGGTATATCTTAGGTTTTACCTCAGAGACATGGTAAATCTTGAAAAAATAATCCCCGCTTCCCTCACCCCACCGCGCCGCTGCCTTCGCTCGCCGCATTCCATCGTTTGACACGTTAGAACGCGCACGTTAATTCTAATCTTGTTTGAGATTTCTCTGCCTAAAAGTTATTTATGAATCAAGATGAGTATGAAACGGAGATTTTAGGAAATTATAGACGAGCTCGTTGCAAGCAAGAAAGATGATAACTTTTATATCAATTGGGACAAATACGCAAAATGTTTGGAGGAAGTAAAAGTTGCAAAGAACATGAAAATGAAACAAGTTGTTCATTACAAGCGTATAAAGCGTTACGAAATTTCGACTATAGGCGGCAAAGAAAAACTAATTGCGCCTATGAAGGAGGATGGAGAAATAAGGTATTACATTTGTTACGAGGACTTATTCAACATTCTCGAAGAAACTCATATTGCTGTTTGCCACGGTGGAAGGACACGGATGCTTAAGGAATGTAACCGCAAGTATAAGAATGTAACAGTTGAGGCTACTATGAAATATTTGAAGCTATGTCAACCTTGTCAAAAGAAACAGAAGACTTTGAAAAAGGGCATTGTCGTCAGACCTATACTTCACAGTGAAATGAACTCACGCTGTCAGGTTGATCTAATTAGAGCTACAAACTACCCCAGATGGAAATTATAAATTTATTTTAGTTTACCAAGACCATCTTACCAAACATGTGATCCTTCGTGCGCTTCAAACTATACGCGCCGTAGAAGTTGCACACCATCTTTTGGATATTTTCATTACTTTTGGAGCGCCGAGCATCCTTCATTCCGATAATGGTCGAGAATTCTCTAACCGAGTTATTGAGAGTTTATGCTCCATGTGGCCGGATGTAAAAATCGTACATAGGAAGGCAAGACATAGCCAAAGTCAAGGATCAGTGGAGCGTGCTAATCAAGACATAGGAAATATGTTGAGACGTGGATGGAAACCAATCAGTTATCAAAGTGGTCAAAGGGTTTAAGATTCATCCAGGCGATGAAAAATAGAGCATATCACGAGGGAATCAAATGTTCTCCCTACGAAGCAATGTTTGGCTGTCCAATGAAAATAAGCATTGCAACTTCAGCAATCCTTAGTGATATGATTAGAGTTATAAGATCTGAAGATTTAGAGAAGTTGTTGCATTCGCGTGACAATACGGAACAAAATAATGACATCGAAAATGCAATCGAACAGGACAAGGAAGAAAGCATTGTTAAAAATGAGTCAGAAGGGGATATAGACAATAGCACTGTCGACGATAAAACACAAGATGAAATGATTATTACTGAGAAGATGAAGGCGAAGCAAAGAACCGACAATTCCAATGTAACGCTTCAGAGAGATACCGATTCAGAGACAGAAAACACGATTGAGTCTCAGAAAGTTCTTGTAACAATAGAGCCAATACCAAAAAAGTTAGAATCTGTAGTGACAATAAGAAACAACGCAAAATTGAGTTTGGAGAAACGAGCTGAAAAAATGAAAGCTACGTCTATTGATAAATATCCAAATGTGAAAATTGGCCAAAATGTAAGACTGAAAGTGCCCGAAATTGACAAAACTAAAAACGACCCGAAAAGCGATATTGCAGTTGTAATAGATGTAAAGGACGACGAGTTTTACCAACTAGGTACCAAAATTGGAGAACTAAAGCAGTTTTATACATAAAATCAATTTACCTCATGCCCTGAAGACTTTATCAAGATAGAAAAAGTTGTTAAAAATAAAGAAGTGTCTTCGAGAAGTTGTCGCAAAATTGTCTTTGACCGGAGGACAAGGTTTCAAGAAATGCAACTGCCTAAAAAATGCATAACGAAGAAGTGCGCTTGCAAGTCATCAGGATTACTTTGTATTGATAATTCTAAATGCCATGATAGCTCTCCATGTTGTAACAAGTAAAATCCTTTTTTTTTCTTTTATTAAATGACAATGAATACCAAATTATTAGAAAAAAATACTATGATTACTGAATAGCTTAGCCAACGTAAGCTATTATATTATTTTTGACAAGATAATTTAATTTTTTATGTTAAAAAAGTATTTTAAAACTGTTTCACTAGTTATTAATAAATAGAACTTAGTAAGTTGACTGTTTGTAATAATTGCAATAAATGATTATTAAAATACTCATAGTTTTATTTCCAAAACAAACGTTTACTAATCGTCTTTAGTAAAACCTAGCATGTACCAAATTCTAATGGTAAAAGCCCGGAAAATCATATCACTTTATAAAAATCCTTACATTTACCAACTCATGTTGGTAAATCTGAAGATTTACGAGTAAAACCTAGGATTTACCAATATACGGGTTTTTACAGTAACAGATATACAGCTGATTTCTGTCCAACAACGCCAAGAAGAAAATTGTTGCATCAATAATTTCGACTATGATGTTTTGTGGTACACATGACATACCTTTGAAGAGCAAAGAACATCGTGAAGGTCTGTTTGAAGACTCGATCAAACTCAAAATTGACGCTGATGACAACATTTTAAAAGAACACGCAGAAAAGGGCGCAAAAACGCCACTTACGTGTCATCGCAGATTCAAAATGAAATAATCGGCCTATACATCACTAC
Organism: Centruroides sculpturatus; assembly: GCF_000671375.1. Lineage (NCBI taxonomy): Eukaryota > Metazoa > Arthropoda > Arachnida > Scorpiones > Buthidae > Centruroides > Centruroides sculpturatus. The sequence goes on from NW_019385046.1 coordinate 139,160, forward strand.
TGACATAAAGAAAGCGTGCGCTTACAGTATCCTGGCAGACGAGAGCAGTGATATATCAAGGAAAGAACAACTTTCCATTGGGGTTAGATTTTTGACGAAGAAAAGATGATGGTCGTGAGAAATTTCTAGGTTTTGTAGAGTTGACTGACACGGATGCAAAATCTGTAGCATTTGCAATTAACAACTTTGTAAAAAGTAGGCCTTGATCCAGAAAAGTGCATCGGACAAGGATACGATGGGTGTTCACTATGGCAGGAAATGATGGTGGCGTCCAGAAAATTCTCCGAAAAAAGCATACGAGAGCGTTATACTTTCATTGCGCTAGTCACAAACTGAACTTAGTTGTGAACGACTTAAACGAAATAGCGGTGATACGAAATACGGTCTCCACAATAAAATAATTAATAAAATTCTTCCGAGAATCGGCCCTTCGTCGAAAATGCATACCGAATATACCAATGCTCTGCGAAACCCGCTGGTCTCAAAAATATAAAAATATCGCCACATTCGAGGAACATTGTGTGCAAATCGTTATGGCGCTCGAAAAACTATCAACAACGCAACGAGCAAAGCTGCTTTTCAAATGCGTTGCGCTACTACAAAATCAGAATTCATTGTTAGTGTTTGTCTCGTAGCAAAATATTCAGCGCTCCCGCAACCGGTGATAAATGCTCTTCAGTCAAAAGGTGTGGACTTACTTCAATATGCAAATCACAAAAAAAATCACAGACATCGTGAGAAAACACCGTGGAAATGCGGTTGTCGAAAGTCAAAGTGTTATAGAAGAGGCTGAAACAACCGCCGAGCTTCTTGGAACAAATTTCGATATGCCGCGAGTCATAAATCATCAGAAACATCGTGCGAATCCACCAGCACAGACTCCTAGCGAGTTTTGAAGATCACTAATTATTCCGTGCATAGACTCATTAATAATGTGTCTGGAACAGCGTTTTTCTGAGATGAACTTGCCCGCATTCTCATTGCTTACGTTGCACCCTTTTGTAATGCTTGATATGAAGTATGAGGATTAAAAAACAAAAATTACAATTTGAATGATTTCCTCGGCGAAGCTGAACTTTGGTACAACCAATGGAAAGGAAAAAATGTGCCAAATGCCGAACTGAAGGAGATAGATCTAGCTGCATTAGTTAAACAAACGCAATTGTTCTACCCATCCATAAACGGGCGCTACGTATCTCATTTGCACAGTCCTGCACAACGTGACCTGTCGAAAGATCCTTCGGCACCTTACGCAGGGTAAAAACTTGGATACGGTCAACAATGACAGACAACTGGCTTGTCGTTCTTTGTATGATGAGAGTGCATAAAAAACAGGATTCTGGAAGCTAAAAATAAATTTGAGAAAATTTTGACAAGATTTAGCCAGAACTCCCGTAGGCTAGTGTTGAAATAAGATTTAGATAGGTTCGAATAGCATTGCAACTAGTTACTTTTAGCGTTTTCAAATGTTCAAATAAAACCATTTTTTTAATAAACAACGTTACCTTGTTTTTGCCCACCTGGAGAAAATCCTGACTACGCCCTTGCTTGTCATTACTTTTTGCCCAGACAACACCGGGTACATCTAGGCCTACTAGTTATATTATATAAATGAATTTTTATACGCAGATATTTTTGATCATTCCCTCTATCTCTGACTTTATACAAGTATTTCGATAAATCAATCGTTATGACTACTGTTGTTTAGTCGGAAATACTTTTTTCAGTGACAGAAATCTATTTTCGGAAGTACTCAGACGATTTTCCGCATTTAAATTTCATTATGTCTATTTATAGCATTCTATACTGTATAATACTCCAAGTCATTGATGTAACGCAAGAAATATGATGTAACCTACGAAATATTAGCTTTGTCACTGTTTTCCGCTGGAAATTACGTCGTTTGTTTACGTACGCGAATTTGTAACCAGAAAGCTAACGACCTTTTCATCACAATGACCTCTTTAGACTTAATTGTATTTAAGTAAATTAAGTAAATGTATTATTTACCTTAAGTATGGGGATTGTCTCAAAAATTTAATATAAAAACAACAAAAACCGTAAATAAATCAAATTTTTGTATACACAACACTACCTAGAATCTTTTTAATAAGTAACTATTTTATAAAGGGTCTCAAGCGCGGAACACATATTTTTAAGACCTAACATATTAAAAAGAACTATTATATAAAGACCTATTTTTTACTGAAATTTGACAGAAAATAAAAGACAGTCTTCAAAATACACAAGAAATGTAATGAAACGAATAACTTATAGTCCCAGTAAGTGCGAAGTTTGAACCCGGAGGGAAAACCGGAATTATAGCGTCTGGGTTCCGAGTATGTATGAGGGTTCGAAAAGAAATCTATACATTTAAAATTTTAATTTTGAATTCTAGCAAATCAGTTATGCAATTTCGAATGCATAAAGGAAGAAAAGAAAATATGATAAAAATCGAGACCGTGGCATCACGGGATCAAGGATCCTAGAAGCACTACACCTCAGAACCCATCTACGATCGTGTCTATGTCAAATAGTCCTACTGATCCGCTCTCACAGGGGGACAAGCTATACTGGTTTAGCCCGGAATAGGTCCTATAGAAAGTTAATTAATCGAACAAATCATTTAAACCAGGCCCAGCGATAGCACTTGATTCTATACGATTTGTTTGATTAATTATTTTCCTCAGTTTATTCTTTCCCTTTTCAAAATTGTGCTTTTCGACTTTTTTAAAATAATCGATTGGGCTGCAATTTTTAAATTGCGGATCTATAAATTCTCACTGTCGCCAGTCTCCCCTTCCTTAATCTAAAGAACGGAGTTACATAGATGAAAATCAAAACCAGATTTGGAAGCTTGGGGACCGGAGACCTCGATATACGAACTTCCGCTCTAGACCGGAAAATTTTTAAAAGTTAAAATATGTTTAAAAATTGCATTGTGACAAAGTCACAATATGTAGGGGAGATCGGGGCAAGATCGGCATGTTAAGCTTTACTTAAATTTTGTGTAATAAATACTGCTGTAAACTGAAAAAAAAGCTTTGCATATTGTCTATTGGAATGTTACCTTACTATAGATCTGGTTAAAATCAGTTTGGAAATAAAAATAATTAAAATAATTACAACTTTACAAGAAGAGAGAAATTGACGAAGTTGCCCCGGGTATAGGGGCAAGATCGGCAACTTCTCTCTTTTTGTAAAGTTGTAATTATTTTAATTATTTTTATTAAAGTTGCCCCTGGTATAGGGGCAACAGTAATGGGGCAAGATAGGCACGTATATAAAATTATGTTATTAACAATGTATAAGTTGGAATTCACTATTAAAACAAAGAAATACAAATCCAACACCCATTTAATATTATTACAACGAAATGCAAGTTCAAAGACATATATACATGAATAACAAATGCAAACATGTTTTCATTTATCATCTGTTTGATTTTTATCCTTTGCTTCTAATGTGGCTTTATGTTGCCGATCTTACCCCGCTAGTCATGATTTCGAAACATTAAGTACAACCCTGAGAACAGAATGCCAAGCCACGATCTGGCCACGTGAATAAGTTGAAGTTACATCCTTCTAACAGGAAAAGTAACTTTCGTTATCATGCAATTATAACAAAACCTGCCAATTCAATATAAATGGAAAAAAAATATTATATGGAATTGAACGAAAATGAAAATTTGCTTGATAATTCAACTACGCTTGTTGGAGAACAATAAAAACACTACACTCAACAAGCCACCAATAAAACTCAACTGCCTAACCTATAACCAAAGTCTCCTTTTAATTTGTTTTTTAAAAAAAGCGCTTGACAAACTTGCCCCGCATGCCGAAGTTGCCCCGATCTCCCCTAATTTTGATTTTTTTTGTTGTTATTTCGAATTAATGTAATTATATCGTATCACCTTAGTCACCTTCGATAGCTCAACAATTACCAAAAGCAAAATTATAAAACAATTAATTTAACAATTTTTTACCCTCCCGACATTATTTGAACGAAGTTTTGCTCCTAAACAGTCATCTAAATGACAGTACAACTTGACTACATTTTAAATTATGACAGAAGAAATCAACAAATGAGATATAATATTAAATAAACTTATATATTCTTACAGTATATTAATATAAGGTCTAATCATAGTTTATGATTTAAATTAGAACACATTTTTACGGAAGGCAATGATAATGCTGATTTTAATCGCGTTTGTTAAGTTACAGCGGAATCCGTAAAACCAAAAGATGACGTGTTCTCTTTATGAATGGGTTAATCTCATTCTAAATATTTTCGTTTGGGTTTTTCTAAACAACTTCGAGTAATAACGTGTGTACTATAACAACGACAGCGTTAGTATAAGCCTATTTACAAACAAGATTATATATAAACTAGACGGAACAAGAATAAATATAGGCCTACAGATGAAAAGAGAATAGAGGCTTATATTAAAGGACTGTACTAAACTTACTGATGGAACAAGAATAAAGACTTGCACTAAAGAATGAAAATCTGAAAATAAATATTGAGGAATATCGAATAATGTAAATGGGTGTGTACAGCGTATACATTTATATAAGTGCAATGTAAGTCTATTTACAAATAAGACTATGACTATGATTACATACACACGCACACACACATACATACATACATATAGATATATAAATGTAGATTTATTATTAGAATTGGCTCCTAAACAAAAGTATTACCCATAATATTAAAAAAATCCAACAACACTATTTTTGACACGAAATTTCAGCCAAAATTATTAATATAAACTATTTTTAGAAATAACTCGGCAATGAATTACACCGATGCTTTATTTACTTTTATTTTTATGGATCGAAATTAAGCACGTGCATTAAATTTTGTTTTTAAATGTTTTGTGTATTTTTTATGAGGAGAAACGATCAGATGCTCGACATATTCTCTTCAATTTCCGAGGGAGAGTACAAATTAATTCGACGGCTATGACATCACAGGAAGGAAGATGTCAAAGGACAAGAGATCGGTGACACGTGACTAAACCGGATCTGTAAATATCGAGTTAGATGCTGGCTATTCACCGTCTTTCTCCGAATTTCGTTTCGAAGGTTTTAAAATAAAGGAGATCCTTTCGTCACCACAACATTAATAACAACTCTTCGCTCGTCATGTGGACGTTCCTGTTTCTCCACTTGTTTTGCACAGTTTCTGCCGCTCCCCTTTCGCAACACGCACCCAAAGAAATGGTAAGTTTATTATCTCGTTATGTAACAAATTACGTATTAATCATTATATAACAAACTCAAAATAGAGACTTCGGTTTAGAGACCAATTAAGATCGCTATGTGTAATGCTTTCTGAATTGTCAGTTATTTTACAAAGAAAGAATTTAATTCAATTTTAATGTTCTTCATAATTTCATATATAAATGTAAACCCAAAGTTTTGTATTCGAAGAACCATGTACTAAGTTCCATTGTGACAAAATTCTCAGAACTTACTTAACTCGTCTAAACAGACATCAAGTGGTTGACCAGACAAAGAGTAATTACTTCATCCTTGTTTCTGAAACAGTTCTTTGTATTAATAAATTGTTAATTGAGCTTCAAATTATTTTATATTCCTTGATGTTTTCCAATGTTTAGAATAGATCTACATTCTTGTTTCATCTAATTTATCGTGTTTTCAAACAATCGAGTGCAAAAGGTACATTTTTTGCAGGTAAATTTTATGAAACAATATGGCTACCTCATCGACGCTGGACCCGATACCGATGCTCTGTACACCGAAGAAAGTTTCAAAAAAGCCATTCGTCAGATGCAGAAGTACGGTGGTCTGCCCGAAACTGGTATAGCCGACGATAAAACTTTAGCACTCCTCAACGCACCCCGTTGTGGGGTACGCGACGTATTCAGGGAAGACAAACACACTTCCAACAGAACCAAACGCTACGTAATAGGTGCGGAAGGGTGGAAAACTAAAACTGTCACTTACTTGTGAGTTACAATTGTAATTATACAAGCTGACCAAAACTCAGTTAACCGTGTTTTGTTTCGCGTTCTCCAAATACATTTGTAAATGCGAATCCTAAAGTGAACTTTTAAAGCATTTAGAAGATTCCCATTTTGAATTAGATGGCAATTTAGGTTAACTGACTTTTGTGCCACTATTTACACGTTACCTTTTAAAAAAATTTTAAATTAAAATTCTTTATGAAAGTCTAGCCAATTGGCCGGCAGATTTAGGACCGGATGTAGCAAAGGAGAAGATTGAAAAGTCTTTCAAGGTATGGTCGAGCATTACTCCGCTTCGTTTCGTGCATAAGAACAGCATGAACGCTGACATCATCATAGCTTTCGGAAGAGGTTCTCACGGAGATGGATACCCCTTCGATGGCCCGGGAAACATTCTAGCACACGCTTTCTTCCCTTACGAACATGGACCGTACGGAGGCGACGTTCATTTTGACGACGATGAAATCTGGATCGACGGATCCAAAGGAGAAAAGGATAACGATGGATTACGTAAGAAGCTTTTCGTCTTGGAATAACGTAATTACAACAATTAACAAATTTATCATTTTCTTACAGGCTACGACTTTTATACGGTCGCCGTACACGAATTAGGGCACAGCTTAGGTTTGGCACACTCCACCGTTTCTGGATCCATTATGTTCCCTTACTACAAGGGATACAATCCAAATTTTATGCTGGATTACGACGACGTTCTAGCTATGTACCAAATGTACAGTAAGTCATAAACAGCAAAGTTTACAACGAAATTGTAAAGAAAAATGCTAATTTTAAATAATTTTTCAGTCGTTAACGGGAAGTTCGAAGATACATTAAAAACAGACACGTTTGAAACTGAAACTACGATAGAATTATCTACGGTTACTACTGCCGCTACTACAGAATCGCCAGTCACTTCTCCAACGTTCACCGCAGAATCGTCTGTATCAAGCAACGATATTCCCATCTTTACCACTTCAAAATATTCGAGTACAACGGAGGATTACGAAGCGCAAGATGACCATTCGGCAACATATTTTCCGCAAAGTACTTCACCGAGCGTAAGTACGGAAGAACCATTGACAGATGACGACGAAACGGAAGAAGAAAAGAAGAGGAAAGAAAAAGAGAAAGACAGAAATCGTACCAATCGTACAAAGTCTGTGAACGGATGCGAAGGATCGTTTGACGCCATAACCCTAATTAGAAACGAATTATTTATTTTTAAAGGTCCAGTAAGTAAAATCTTCATTTGCCGGCAATTAAAATTATCTCGAAGCGTTTATATATTGTTATTTGCAGTACATGTGGAGGTTACAGGATCGTGGTGTAGTACCTCGAGGACTTCCCGTACCATTTCATTTTCTGTTTTACTTTCCTCTGTCTATCAAGAGAATTGATGCAGTGTACGAAAGGCCAACAGATCACTATATTATTTTCTTCACGGGTAAGTCTTATAAATAGTAATCACTAGCAATTTGTCGGGACAACTATTTATCTGAATATTGTGTCCTCAGGCAAATACTTTTGGGAGTTCACCGGAAACAAGTTCACAGAAAAGAGTCCACTAGCACTTTGGCAGCTAGGATTGCCGGAAGATATAGATTACATCGATGCTGCTTTGGTTTGGGGTAAGAACGGTAGGACCTATCTGTTTAGTGGAAACCAATATTGGCGTTACGACGAAGCGAACAAAACCATGGATTTCGGTTATCCTCGTCCCATTCACAGGTGGCGAGGCGTGCCGAGTAACTTGGATTGCGCCTTCACTTGGAGAGACGGTAATTAAACACATTCAAATATATGGTGGCCCAATTAACTCGGTTAAATGACATTTGAGCTACCCTGTATATTAAATTTTTAAAATAGTTCTAGTAAAATTTTATATTTTTTTGTTAGGTCAATCCTATTTTTTTAAAGGAAAAGATTACTGGAGATTTAATAATAACGATATCATAGTAGATTCTAAATTTCCTCAACCATCGGCCTCACATTGGTTACAATGCCAAACTTCTGTCTGAATTCTGAATTAAATCGCCAAGAAATATGAAAAGCGATGCGGACATTTGAACTCTAGGTCAACGTTTATTAAAGCCGGTGCCCTGGTTAAGACAAATCCGATATCCAGCAATTTGTTTAAAGTTTAAATAAATTAATTATTGTGTATCGAAGAATCTTGAGCTATACTCTTGGAAGCTTGTTGCATGTTGTGAAAGCTTAATTGAAACTGAATTGAATATGGAATTTAACACCGTTCAATTACTAATGACATTCGTATACTCTAAATTGCTGGAATGCTATCCATAATACGATGACTTTCTCATTGTTATTTGCATTTTTAGCGGTCTAAATTCAATATGTATCAAATTTTAATTATCTATGTACTTTTCAATAAATTTCTGAATGAAATATAATGTGCATTACGTAATAAATGTAATTCATTTGATAATTTAATTTCTACTCCCTCTGCACATTTTAATAAATCTTATGTAATTCGTACTCGAATGCAGCTTTAGCACTTAATTTAATTGCGTGGGTTGCATTTATTTCTTTTAAATGAATAAGTTAAATAAGTTAATGAGATTCTTCGAGTAAAATAGTATTATAAAACTGAACGAAAAATTAAAATTTCTAAAGCTAAATTCGTACAATTCTGATTACTTTTATTGCTAAAATACAGGAAATTTCGAATATATTAAATGTTTAATATTAAAACTAAAATAATGAATTAGAGGCAGTTCACTTTGTATAAAACAGTACATGCTATACAAGGTTAATTATACAGTAGGCCTATACCTATTATTAAACCTTATATAGTATAATGCAAAGAATTATAGACCTAAATCATACAGTACAGGGGGGCCCGAGAAGGGTAACTCAAAATGCATTTTTACAGCCTTCTAAGAAAGATAAATAATAAAAAATTCTCCTACAAATGTCTATTTAGTGCGGATGTCCTTATAAATTTATATGTTTAATATTCCAAAGGACCGCTCAGTTTAAAATTTATATTTAAATATACCTAAATCCATTTTATAATTGAACATTTGCGCATTTAAAGGATGCCCTAGTGTTCTACAAACTTTATTGTAGCTTCGTTACATAGACAAAATCTACGAATAAGAAGCGAAATAACGTTTCATAAAAGCAGAAACTTTCAGATGTTGAGAGAAGTCCTGGCCTCTCACACTCCAATATGTTTAAGTAACAGAATATGACAAAAATAAATGGCATTTTTATACAAGAAATGTAATGGAATGAGTAATTTGTAACAGATGATTTTTTGGGGCCCTGAAATGTGAGATTCGAACCAAATGGCTCCCCTTTGTGAGGACCTATATAAAAGTAAACTCAAATGAATAGTTACAAATAGTTTAATTATAATAAAAGTTTGAAAATATATCGACAACCTTGAATAATTAGACTATAAACATAATTCTGTTTTTAAGGAAGATTAAACTCATTTTAATCATTGTTGATTATTTTAAAAATTAAATAAATCCAGATATTTTATTAAAAAATAAATTTAATACATCATAAAAATTATAAAAAATATAAATAAAATTACAATTATTAATTTTAAAGTTACTTTCTAAGTATAGTAACAGATATCGATACATCGGTGTATTTGTTAAACAGAAGTGATGTTGTTTATTTATTTACATCAATAAAAAAAAGTATTTTTTACATTCAAACTTGGAAACATACGATGGACTCCACAAAAGGATAGGGCGGACTCCATTCATATACACAGTAAGACAGTAATAAGGAGGTCCTCCTCCCCACTTCCTGATTGAGAAAACGTCTCTTGGCCTTGAAACCATCTTAATAACGTGACGATTTACTACGTTTACGACCGTACAAACAGCCAGTGTGACTTTATATATATATATATAATACCATAAATATAACCAGAAGAAATAATACAAAATATTATTAGTATTGTATAAAGTAGTAAATTACGAAATATATAACAATTGAATCGACTTCGAAAGGACCTTGGCCCAAAATCCGGATTTCGACACTCGAAAGATCACATCACAATTCTATTCGAAGTATTCGTCGTACGTAAAATAGTTAAAGTGAGTAACAGGGGGAACAATTCCTTTCAAGAAATTTCGTCGTCAGAAAAGTGAGCATGCCCGATTTCGTTAGAGTAACATCTTCCACTCGAACGAATGAGTCACGCGTTAAAAATAACAAGTGGAGAGACTGCTGTAGACGGTTCATCCACAGAAAACTCCAGATAATCCACTAACATCACCCTCGTTAACACTTCTTTCTCCACAAGTTATTGATGAAGGAACGGAGCGTCTTCGTAACCAAGTAAGTACATAAATTCCAATTGTCACTCGTCTACTAGCGTTTCTCAAGGTTTTAATTACATTAAGAACGTAAATTACTCCTGTACAGTGTTCGAGTGATTAAGATTTTATATTCATTTTTACCAAGTACGGCGTATTTAAACTTGTTACGGCTATTTGAGGTTCTTCTCCCATCACTATGGAAGAAGATTTTCATAAAATATTAATAAATTTCATGCGTGAGGCCTTTAACACGGCACTAGGCCCAAGCTGTAGTAGCTTGTATGGGTTATTTGTAAATCCAGCCTTGTTACTAAGATCACGCTATAATTCCGCGTGTTTATCTAGGGGCATTTATTAAAGGCCCTCCAGTAGGAACAATAGGAGTTAGGTTTTTTAAGTCTCGGTACTTGTTAGAAAGTTACATTTTAGAAAAAGTAATACCGATCGCGTGACTGGATCTATATATAGTTTCCTTTATTTTTATCATTTTACATTCTTTTCTTTGAACTCTCATACTAAAATAACAAACATACGTGAGGGGACGTATATAACTTTTAAGTTATATTAAAATAGAGCGACGGATAAGGAGAGTAATTTACTTTAGTGACGATTTTAACAATTTCCTACAGTCGGAGAAAGAAAAAAGTGCTACGAATATCGAAACACTTACCGTCAAGTAAACGGATATTTTAATGTTTTGACTAGAAAGAAAACTGCATTTATCTCGGTTCCCAGATAAAACTAAATGACGAATTGTACTTTCGCCCTCCTTCTTTCTTGTTCTCACGTGACTCTTTCTGAGACTCTTTATTGGATAAAAGGGGGGAAATGTTCAAACTCTTTCACGCCAGCGTCAGACGATAGTGGAATATCATGTCGAGCGAAACAAGTGTCTCCCTTGTTTACGTAATATAAAAATAACTTCATTTCGATGTCTCTTTTTTTTTCATAAATAAAGAAAAATATGGCTGGAGATGGCGACGATTCGTCCCCCAATGAGGTTTGTTTACATTGTCATCGTTTACCTTTAATTAATTCGTGTTAGTAATTAATTTTAATTCTAGTAATTAACTAATGTGATAATTACGGGTTAATCGAAATTTATGCAAGTGTTTTAGATCTGTATAGATAGCCCAAAAGTCAGTTAACCACGTTGTACTTGTGAATATGAATCATACTGGTAAAATAAGTTATGAACAAGGTGTTTTTTCTATCGATTGTACCGTTTTGGCACGTTCAGATAGTACGACTGGATACAAAATAAATAAAAATTTAGTCGGGCCACTGTAGGCCTATATAGTAAAAATTGGCTTCTTGTGAGTTACAGTTGAAAAGTTGATTATTCTTGAAAGGAGAGTCACGTATGAAGTCTATTCTAGATAACTTTTTTTGAGTCTGGCCGGGAGTTTATCGATGTCTGCTCTTTTTTTGTCCTTCTGTTTTTTCAACCCGTCGCATACTTTGCCACTAATATTCTCCCCCTTTCTTCTTTTTCGTACGCAGCTTTTCTCATAAGTTTTTTTTTTTTTGTTGCAGATGTCAGATTTATCTCTGGAAGAGCATCGATTCTTACCTTCGAATGGAAGTATTTCGTCGGTAGTTGAGAATTTTAATAAAAAATCACTAATGAATAAATTGAATAGCGCATCATCTATTACCTCGTCATCAGCTTACACGTCGAGTTCCGAAAAGTCTCAAATTATGAAGAGTAGCAGCTCGTCCAGTAGTTCTGTGTTGAGTAAAAAGGCTCAAATTGTTCAAGAACAGAATGAATCCTTTCACGAGAACCGCAACTATTCCAGAAGTGTCAGCGTTACCAGTAGTAGCAGTAGCAGTACTAGCGATTCTAGAATGAAGATGCTAACTCAAAGAGGCTTTTCCGTTGACGATTCGTTGGAAGAACAGCCCCAAGAAGTGAAATTCGAACAGAAACGCGTAACGTCAGCTGCTAAAGTGAAGGTAACGGGTGATAACTATACGTCGGAAAAGATGGCGGCTACTAATAAAGAACTGAAGCGTGTTCAAGCGGGTGATGTTAGTTACGAAGAAAAACACGCTGCTGCAGCAATAAAAGAAGTGTTAGATATGGATGGTATCAGTGCGGAAAAAATGGCCGCCGTTAGACAAGATCAGAAACAATTGAAGACGGGGGATATCGTACAACAACAACAAAGAACTGCCATGGCCTCTGCGGTTAGAATGTCAACCGACGATTTCAGTGCAGAGAAGTTATCGATGGCCAAACAGGACGTCTTTACAGAAAGAAATCTGTCTTCGAAGTTTATAATTACTTCTAAAGAAATGAGACAATCGTCCATGTCTAGTCAGAGTGATTTCTCTGGTATCTCTTCTCTGAATTATAATATGGGAAGTCAAGAAACGTTCGCTTTACCCACAAACAGCAAACTCGCCATCGAAGGAGTAGAAGAAGATTTTCAAATTTTAAAGAGTCCGACTTCGGTCATGGAAGTTCAAAACGTCATGAAACGATTCAATAATAGGATGTATTCTTGTATCGATCGATTGAAAAACGCCACGAACGAGGAGGCCACCTCTCTCATAACTGCCATTTACGACATAGTGAAGAGAGCTTGGGCTATACCGAATCACGGAAACGATTTGGGTTCCAACATGTGCAACATATTAAGAAACACCGGAGGTTTGGATATTCTAATTAATAACTGCACTTCCGATAACTCGGATTTGAAATTTTCTAGTACGCAATTACTAGAACAATGCTTTTCTACAGAAAACAGAGCTTACATTGTAGAAAACGGATTAGAACAGGTAGTTAATGCGGCCTGCGCCTGCAGCACAGAGAATTCCGTGGCACAGTCTCGCGTGGGTACAGGTATATTGGAACACTTATTTAAACATTCGGAAGCAACGTGCAGTGACGTGATAAGAATGGGAGGATTGAAAGCCATTCTTTTCGATTGTCGTACATCCGACATAGAAACGTTGAGGCATTGTGCCACGGCATTAGCCAATTTGTCGCTATACGGTGGACCGGAAAATCAACAAGCAATGATCAAACATAAAGTTCCTGTCTGGTTATTTCCTTTAGCTTTTCACCAAGACGACAATATCAAGTATTACGCGTGTCTAGCTATTGCCGTTTTGGTGGCCAACAAAGAAATCGAAGCGGCAGTTCTCAGATCGGGAACTTTGGATCTGGTCGAACCATTTGTAATAAGTCACAGCCCTCAAGAATTCTCAAAGAGTGCGGTTGCCCACATTCTAGGACAATCAAAAAATTGGTTGCTTCGACTGGTACCGGTGCTCAACAGCAAGCGAGAGGAAGCTAGAAGTTTGGCGGCATTCCATTTTGCCATGGAAGCTGGCATTAAGAAGAAACAAGGAAATACTGGTGTAAGTATGCCACCTTCTGAACAATTTGACACACAAATATGTGATATAAACTAATAAATTTGAATAAAAACCGCAGCAACATTAAGCAACGGCACATTTATAGAATTAAAATGCAAGGAAACAAACTTTTTTCCAGGTTTTTCACGAAATAGGTGCAATCGAAGCATTGAAAAAAGTGGCCAGCTCTCCCAACGCCATTGCCTCTAAATTTGCGGCGCAGGCATTGCAGTTAATAGGAGAAGAAGTACCTCATAAACTTTCCCAACAGGTACCTCTATGGACAGTAGAAGACGTGAGAGAATGGGTGAAACAGGTAATTTATATAATAATGAAACTGGACCGAAATAAATAAACCAATTCATTAACAACTGAAGTTTGCTTACAGATAGGATTCTCTCCCTATTGTCAAACGTTCAGCACCAGTAGAGTAGACGGAGATTTACTTTTACAATTAACAGAATCTATGCTAAGAGACGACATAGGAATAACTAACGGGATTTTAAGAAGAAGGTACTTTAACTTTTTTTAATACGGGACCTTCTAACTCAGATGTTTGTAATACTAAAGAAAAAAAAAATAGTTCCGTAATGAAACAGCTCATTGAAAGTTTTTTAACTTCATTTTTCTAAACAAACGTCGAACGTGTTTTTTAGATGCCAAAGAAAAACATCTTCAAAGTAGGACGACCGTCTGGAGGTCGTTCTCAGTTAAGAATAAAGTTACATCCGTAGTTCATTAATAACGAGGACGCACTTCTCTCGCACGAAATTAATTTTTCTCTTAGTGTATATTTCTAACGACCTCGAGCATTAATGAGATGAATATGATTTATTCTAGAATTTTATAGATAAAGTTTATAAAAAAATATTTAACGTTTTGGCAAAGCACGTGGAAAGGAATATTCGCGAAGAACGTCAATGACCCGTATCCTCAAAGCGCGAGCCAAAAATTACTCAAATTTTTTTGTAATTTTCAGGTTCCTTCGCGAACTCAATCGTCTAAAACAAATGGCAGATTACACTTCTTGCGACACAACAAATCTGAATCAACTTTTACAAGGTTTCGGACAGGAATTTTCACAATACACCTATCAAATGCTGCACTGTGGAGTACAGAAAGACACTCTTCGCTATTTGACAGAAGAACAACTAGCTCTGGATTGTGGCGTGGAAAACAGCATACACAGATTGAGAATCGGGCACGCTATTAAAGGTGAGAACATTACAAAAGCGTAGCGTAATAATCTATTAGTGGTATCTTAGATTGTGTTTTTCTGTGGGTGGTCATGAAAATAGTATCAAGAATGTCAGACTGCTTCTTTGCCAAAGTTAATTGTACATATTCTACAGTGACTGTTTTGTTTATCTACACTTTGTTAGAATTAATCAGTATCAATATTAATAGACTGTGTTGGAGAGATCATCCAGCACAGAGACTCAAAAGGTTAGGATCGACCGAAGTTGAGGCACACATATTGAAATATTCAATCCCCACCACCAGAAGATCACGAGTGTATTATTTATAACTCTATTTAATATTGTAAACAATGTGAGTAATTGTTACTAATTTCAGATTTAGCTCGAATGACAGAAATCGAGGAGACAGAAACTGATAATAAGTGTCTAGACGTGTTTGTTAGTTACAGAAGATCCAACGGTTCTCAATTAGCCAGGTAGCAGGACGTGACGAATTTAATATGTGAGTGTTACTAAGAACTTCTGTCATATATATATATATATTTCTTTTTTTGATAGTCTTTTAAAGGTACATCTGCAATTGCGGGGATTTTCAGTATTTTTGGATGTTGAACGTTTAGAAGCCGGGAAATTCGATAACAATCTCTTAAACAGTATTCGCCAAGCAAAACATTTTATTCTGGTGCTGACTCCCAGCGCGTTGGATCGCTGTTTAGGGGACAGGGAGTGCAAAGATTGGGTGCACAGAGTACGGTTTGGATTTATGTCCCTCTTTGTTTTATTATTCATTTAAAATTCTTACGTGTTGAAGTAGCGATGTTTTCATTCTACACAGGAAATCTTGGAAGCGCTCCAGAGTAAATGTAATATAATTCCAATTTTGGATAATTTCCAGTGGCCTGAATCAGAAACGTTACCAGATGACATCCGAGCAGTTTGTTATTTCAATGGCATCAGGTAAGGATTCTACTTTTTTATTTTATATCCTATATGATAAAACAAGGTTCGGATTTAATCTCATTATGGTCCTAAAACTGTAACACACACAGGGTTTCTTTCTCTCTAGTAAATAATAATTCGTATGATACTGAAATGTGTGTGTGAGTCCTAAAATATGTCATTGTAAGACGAGGCCCTAAAGTGTCCTCGCAGCATAATACCTAAGCTTTAACACAAAAATGGTTCTGCCGCGCAAAATAATAAATTTAAAGGCGTGAAGCCTCAAATATACTCGTATAGCGTGAAACCTATGCTATTAGTCTGTTTACCTTATACGTAAATCTGACCCAGAATAGAACAGAAACGTTAAGATGAATACACAGCATGGGAAAGAAAGTCACTTAACACTCCTGCTACGTATCATGTAACGTGCATAACTCTGTAACCGTTCGAGGTAGGTCAATAAAATCTTTCAGCAATCAATTCCTTGTGAAATTCTGACCCCAAATGACCCCCTTCCCATTTACAGTTTCGGAGTTACATTCAAGATGGCAGTCATGCGTGTAACACATCAATCTGTTTTTCCCTTGGTCTAATGTGTTCCTGACATGAGCGAATTGACTTTGAGTACATTCTACATTCTGTAGCAGGGATGTTAAGTGACTTTGCATAAATCAATATGTAGCATAATTTTTATAAAATTGTTATAACATTTTCAGATGGATTCACGATTATCAGGATGCCTGCGTGGATAAATTAGAACGTTTCATGAGAGGGGATACTAATTATAGGATGGACGGACTGGTAGGGAGAAACTTAGGAGTGGGACCCGGAACACCCGGTACACCTAGTACAAATATATCGCGCGTGCCAATTTATAACAGGAGCAGCAGTAGCGATAGCGGCGAAAGGGAAGCGCAGAGTTGCTCGGATTGTTCTCATTAACAACAATGTAAAACATATCCGAGGTGAAAGTTTTTAAAGTAATTGTTTAATATAAACGTTATTCGAATTGTTAAATATAAAGATGTAAATCTCCGAGCAGGATGCAGGATTTTTATTTTATTGTAAATAACAATTGTTATTGATACTTATGCGTCTTTTTTGTAGGATAATTTTGTAAATAAATTATTAAACGATTTGTTTCTTAAATGGAGAATTGTGAAATAAAGTTCATATATAACTATCTTCATTCTGTGTTATATGTATTTATACGTTTCGAGTATAATTTCAATCACTTACACTTACAATAATCTTAGCAAAATTGTGGATTTTAAAACATTTAAATAGCATTTACAAGTTCTAATTATACTGTACTTAAGTATTGTTGAAGACCTTGAAGATTTTCTCTTTTCTGATTATAAATGAAAAGCAAGTTCTGCATTTTCAATCAATCTCTGCATTGATTCAATGCAGAGATTGATTGATTGGTGTATATGATAGAATTAGCTATATTTTGCCGGGAAGATATATATATTGTGAGCTAACAAAAAAGTTCGTTATCATGGAATTTAAAATTCTTTATTCAAGAAAATCGTCGCTCGAAATGACAGAACTGTTTAAATATTCTGCAAATCGTGGTCAAGATTTATACAGGAACGTACTGTATTTGGCATAATGTTGAGGGATAGAGAACATTTCCCTTAATCGTAAACAAATCATCTTCACTGATAATTTTTAGTCTTATTTATTTTTATTCAGATGATTTTTCTAATATACCAATAAAACTGAAACGAAGAGGATAGGGTAAAGCAAATACATTTTTCAACTCTTCTCTTAAATCAAAAAGAAAAGCATTACAAAACGAGCAAAAATTATTGTGACATCTTCACAATGCCGGGCTGCAATTTTTAATCATGTTTTAAATTTATTTATTTAATTTAAAAATATACCATCTCGATTTTAAATTAGTAGTGACTTTCCCCTGTACATCATACTTTTCCTGTTACAATAGAGTCATGCCGGTCATCCATGTAACGTCATTCCGGAGAATATTTTTGAATTGAAATCACGTGACTTCCGGTCTGGACGGGATTTGTCCCTAAGCTTTCCATATCTGGTCTCGACTTTCATCTATTTAATTTCTTTTTCAAGTTTAAGGAAGAACAGACAACGGGGACATTGAGAATTTATAGGTCTAGAATTTTTTTAAAATTGCAGCCCAATAACTACCTTCTCAAAATGTTGAAACAAATAATGTAAATAACGGATTACAAAACCCATAGATTAATGGCTGCACATTAATTAATGGATTTAAGTCCGTCAGTAGTAAAACATGGACAGGAATAATGAAACTATGGAAATTAGAACATCGAGGTTTGTCGTAGGATATCTGAAATTGGATAAGAAAAATAACGAAATACGAGAAGAAACAAACTAACTGTTGAAGAAATTGCAGAATTCAGAAACAGACGGATATGGCACGTGAAGAGATGAGGATCCAGAATCGTCGGACAGACTACAGACCAGTATAATGCAGGTGTAAGATAACTTTTAAGGACGATGCGGATGGTTCTCTGCCTAATTCATTAAGGCAAGAAGAATAAGTACTGTACTTCGTGTACGTCACATAGTCGAGGTATTCAAATGATTCACGACTGATTCAATTTTTCTCAAAAAATTATCCACTTTATTAAATTGGATCATTATAAAATTTCAAATTAAAGTCACCCGAGTGACAGTAAAACAGATTCGATTCTGATCCATATTTTCGTGTTGTTCGCAGTTGAGAATGGAATATCGTTCACTCGGTGAAGTCCGAACTAAACACAATTGAGACCGGTTGTAAAATCCACAGGTGTTGACAGGTACGGTACTTTAACAACTCAATTAATCAAATTATATCATAATTGAAACATCTTTAAATATGCAGAATTAAAAAAATAGACTTTTTAATAATACCGTATATACAAATATAAAGAAACTGTTTATTGCCATAACGCTTAATTAATTTATTTATTTATCTGATTTACAGTATGAAATGTCTATAACAATGGATCTCCTCCGCACATTAACAATAAAACCCCGTAAAATACGAGTGTAGACTATGATTTTCTTGAGAAATATGGCAAAAACATTTCTGTACGCTTACTATTAGAATTATCAAAATTCCCATTTTTAAGTAGAATGTCCCGAATTTTTTCGAACTCTAATTATTCTTTTCAAATTTCATTTACCGATAAACTTACTTATTTTTATTTTAAAATAAATTATTATTGATTGAATTTTAAATATTTATTTAAAATTCAAACAATATACGTTATATTAATTTTAGGTATTACGTAATGAAGAGCAAGTTACGAAAACTGCAGAGAAACCTTCACCAGCTAAATTATCCATTTTTCCAACGTTTTTGGCTGTTCTAGCAGCCATCGTTTGCAATTAGGATACAAACAAGTATTCGTTTGTATCCTGATTGGAAAGCAGTTGAAAGATATACTGCACAGTAGAAAAAGGAATTAAATGTTCCTTATTGAAAATAGAAAATGATTATTTAGATAAAATATATCATTTGTTAACTCGTTCCTGACATAGAAAATGCTTAAAAACTATTATACAGATCCTCTCGAAATGATAAACGGTAATTAAAAACCTTCATCGACAATATTTTTCTATTGAAATGCCGAAAAAACAAATATAATTTACATCCTGTTATCGTTACGTAGAAAAATATCAAATTGTTTACATTTCATCAAATAACGTAAAGTTTATATTTAAATGATTTGATTTAAAGAAGCTGAAATTGTATTCGTAGAGTTTACTAAACGATTTATTTATTTTATTATTGAACCATCGCGATCTTTCCTTTATAATGACGATGATAATTTCGTTAAATAGGATACAGTATTTCTAGTCATTATCGCGGAGAAAGAACGCTTTTTAAAGCAGAATCGCGCCAAGATGAACTGGTAATGCTGGTCATGTTGCATATTCGTGAAAGAAATGCAATGAAATTGTGTTTAAAATTTCACCAACCAGATTATTGGGACAAGACTACACTCGATTTCGGATCCTGTCATACAGGCCAAAAAGAGCTATTTGGATCGGGCCTTACAATTAAGGGACCCTCAACCATTCGTTCATTTGTATTTCTCGCGTATTAGTAGAGTGGATAAAACTACTGCGGGTTCGTTGCTCGACCAACGGGCTGGCCACGCGGAGTTTTCAGAGTTTTCTTCACGTTTGTAACATGTAAATAGGGACCAGTTTCCCCCTATGTCCTCTCGGGAAGCATCTTCCCCTGGTTGCCATAAACACGTAAACCAATCTTGTATTATATATTAAAATAAAAGATCGTAGTACTCAAGTTTTGGTTAACGTATACCTAGGTAACTAAAATGGCGGCGCTTCCGACCGATTCCTCCCGGAGGGAAGCCACTGTGTGTTTAACGTCACTACTTATTGATTGGCGGTAGTTGTCGAAAATAAAAGAAAAAGGAAACATCTACTAAAATATAGTTAATTAATCTAACCTAACCGAAAAGCCGCCATTTTAGTTACCTAGGTATACATCGACCCAAATTTCAAACGTCTTTTCCTCCTTTTTAATACATGTATAATGGAATCTCTCGATCTCCGAGGTCCTGTATGCATATGTAATTTCAGGCAATTCTATACAAATTACGTAATAACTACAATACATATAATAGCGATTCCTGTTATATTCACATCATATAATTAATTAATTAATTAGAAATAATAAAATTTGTCTTACTTTCTTAAATTCTCAGAAAGCGAAGCAACTCATTTCTGCATAAAACGCCACTTCTTAAACGTTTATTGTTAATAGAGAACACAACTTCGATTTAACTTAAACGCAAAGATTACTCTTTCTCGCTCAAACAAAATGGCGCATCGGTGCAAGTTCGTCTGCTTTTTCACTTCCGGTTTGATTTTTAACAGTCGTCGTCAGCCTGACAAATATTTTTAATGATATTTTATATTATTAATGCGTGTTAAAATATAAAAAATAAAATATCCAGAATTAATTTATATCTCGTGCAATAGCCATGTGATATATTTTCTATTCTGTCCATTCAATTTACCATTTTTTTTGTTTTTTCTTCTTTCTGCTCTGTGGGCCTTAAGAGGGCCTTTTTCCATACTCACCGTGGGTTCGATTAGATCCACAATGGGCTGCTCACTTGGATTCCGGTTCCGTAGAGCGGTAGGCCGATGTCTTAGCTATATCAAAATTAACATTAGAATAGTCCGTCTATACGAGTTATAATTGTTCTCTTTAAACGTATCCATTGTAAATTTCGAGTTATACGATCTATGTATAACTCGATCGTGTATACAATGTATACAGTACAATGTACTTTATACATTGTACTGTACATGTATAAAGTACAGAGTATAATTAATATAAAACCCACCAGCGGCCGACTGGATAAAACCACTGAACGACGGTCGTGGGTTCGCGCCTCGCTAATGTGGAGTTTTATGGGTTTTCTTCAAGTTAGTAACACCTAAATAGGAATCAATTTAAGTAAACAATTTTAACTGTTTCTATCGGATAACTTATTTATTATCATTTCTAACTAGACTTCTATTCTTTTTACCTAATAAATATTCTTACACACGACGAATTCTGTACACTCATTACGAGGTCATTGTACTGTACATATTTATTAAGATAATTTGTCAGTCTTCTACCCCGTAAAAGAATGCCGAAGGAGAAACCAAAACTGTAGTTTAAAATCACGTAAATGTACTCGACAATATTGTATATCGGTAAAAGTGCCAAGTATCCCGCAACATTTTCAAAAGAACAATAGTCTTTTTTGAAGACCTTTGTTCTTTGTACTTCTACACTTAGCTAACACGAAGTCGACTAATTGTTTTTCATGTAAACACATATTTTTCAAATTGTTTTCCAGATATATCCTTTCATTGTTTGTTCATTTAGATTCAAATTCGATGGAGATATTTAGTCTCGAGCAGCACGAGAGCATGTTGAGGATCTCCCGATCTCAACACGTTCCTGTTCCTACCCTAAATTCGAGACATCAAGGTTACACCGTTTCGTCTACTTTATTCATCCGTCCGACCATATAATGTTCTTATCTCTTGCTGCCACGTTATGTTTAACACATGACGTCGAAGCATAAAACCATTTTATCCATTCTGCATGTATGTAAATATATAAAATTTTTCAAATGTATTTACAAACTTCAGATAGTATTTTTGTTTCTAAAACAGAAGAAATGAATCGCGATTTTAACGTTGAGCAAAAATATGATTTACGAATTATAAAAATGTACTGTACAGTGCCGAGCGAATAGTAAAGAAAAATTACCTTTAACTGGGGCGTATCCAAGCAATACATTTTATTAATTTAAAATAAAAACAAAGTCATGCCGCAACGAAAATAATTCTAAGATATAACATTGACCGAAAGAAGATAGGGAGAACGTCACTTTCAAAATCTTACATGCCACAATTTGACGATGATGTCTGAGTATTTAAAGATTTAATAAAGTAATTTTTGTAATTGTGTGAAAATCAGTGGCGAATTTCTCGTAAGGTCCGGACCTGTGATGCAAAAATTAAAATTCCTGTGTGAATTAAAAGCTTAGGTAGGGACAAAATAAGAGATCAGTTGAATAGTTTATTAATTTGAGTGCTGGTAGACAATGTTCCCTCTAATTTTTTTTGTAGATGAGCGCAACATATACTTCTCTGAGCAAAAAAAAATTTTGCTGAGCAGATTCTGAGCATATATATATATATATGTAAAATCTTATTTTTTCCTATAAAAATTAAAATAATTAATTATAAAGTAGAGATTAAAATTCATTTTAAAACATACTTTTATACGAAATATTAACTTTTGTCAATGATTTAATCTATTTAATCGAAATATACGCAGCAATAATCATGTTGCAGACAGAGTGAGAAATCAGTAAACAATAATTCAAATCGGTGCATATGCGCGGAACATAAATTCTCGTGCGCGGCCGCGCAGCTTAGAGGGAACATTGGTTGTAGATAGTAATGAAGGGTTTTCAATAGCAGTGCCTTTTCGATATTTAAAAATGTGTAATTTGTAAAATATTGCAGAATTATGAGTGCTTGCCATTTTTGCACTGTTATAATTCTGTTCGCATTGGAATCAGAGAAGATCGGAAAACCACGGGCGGTTTTTGGGGAGTGGTTAGTTTCGGAAATGTCGTGGTCCCGCTCCACCACCCGCTGCTCCGTTGTGGGAAAGAGGGCTAAAAGAAAACCTCTTAGTGCCCACAGGAGTAAAAAAATCTATATTATCAATGGAAGTCTTATTCCATTGATGATATGATTTTTTCCAATACGTTACTGACACATTTTAATCTACAGAAAACTTCATTATAAAATATTTACTTAAGGGTTAGAGTTTTTGATTCAAGAATCTGACAAGATAAATCTAATCTATATTAAGTCTATCATCAGTGGAATTTCTTTGTTTTGGGAATAATTTAATGACCCAATTAAGTATCTCATTTTTTGATTAATACCAAAAATTAACAACAGAAAACTAGTCGATAGAATCCAAACTGATATATATCAGAATAATATAAGAATATTAACAATCAGACAAATATCATTCAAAATACATTTAAAAAATCAAAGTAAATTAACAGATTTTAGAAATTATTAGAGAATAAATTACAATGTGTAATTTCTTTCATGTGGTTGCAGAACTTTATTATATTCCACATGGCTGAAAAATCACTTAACTTAATGTAGTCAGACCAAGTTAATTGCAGCAACCGAATATTTTCACCTATAAACAATTTAAACCTAAATATAGAATAATTACACTTTTAAATGAAAAAAGATGAGATTTTTAATAGGGAAATAAATATTTTAATACAAATTAATAATAATTATTACAGAAATTTGTTTAAAAAGCAATTTATTCTGCTAAAAGTTGCAACCCACTATAACATCACTTAAAACACAATATTCTCATTATACAACAGGTAAGGCAACATAAAACAATATTGCAGAAAAATATTCATTATATATATATATATATATATATT